>NW_027062701.1:356858-627406 GCF_032884065.1 Artemia franciscana
TATTAATCACAGCAATGGTTAGCTTTACCCCTATCATTCACTTTACCCCCCCCCCTAATATGTAAATATATAACCCAAATTTGTTTCCAACCTATTATATATTCATCATTTTTTGTTTCATGTCATTAGCATTAATCGAAATTCACTTCCCGGGTGTCTATTATATAACCGATAAGTATCATTTTATGATAATTGCAGAAACTCATCATTCTCTTCTCTTTTTTTTGTACTAGAGGGGTCAAAAGAAAAGGAGCATGTTCTTGAACGGGGTGGAAAGAGGTTCCATGAATGGATTTAAGGGAAATAGGAACCTTACTGGACGAATTAAATATTAAAGCTTTAAAAAAAAATTAAGAAGAGGAGGCACAACTGGCATTGTCTAAGGTGGCATGGTGCTGCGATGAGTTGTTGGTAGCAGTAGTAGTAGCAGTAGTACGGTCTTAGACTTTATTTCCCAGTACCCTTTATAAAAAGGGGTAAATACTAAAGTGGGAAAAAACATGTTCTAAATTTTAATGGCCAGACTTTAGAATTTGGTTGTATCCATTAAAGAAACAAAAAATAAACTCACGCCATGTAATGAATTATACGTATTAGAATTGATAGTAATTATTAGATAATTAAAATCAAAGCGAAATATCACCAGGATAGTTTTGTTTTATTGCAAATTTCTCACTATAGGACTACAAGACTATAGTATCTCTGATAAAAATTTAATGTTCATATTTTGTTTCAAATTTCCCTCTCTTCAGGTTGTCAGTCTTAGAAATAAACAGGTCAGGTGGCTTAGAAGACATGGGAGCAATCAAACCCAGCTTAGCCTTATGCGTTTTGGCCGTCTTTATTCTTGTCTACTTTTCACTATGGAAGGGTGTCCGCTCAACTGGCAAAGTAAGTTCGTAATCTGTCTAAAATGACTAGAAATATAATTCGTTTTAAAGTTTTAAAGTTATATTTTAGTTTTGTTGTAGTCAAGGCTTAAATTTTCTTCAAATGAATGCACTGGAATTGTTCTTTTTCGTACTCTTAGAAAGTCATAAAATAGAGCACCTGTCACTAATACATAACATTTAATGCTTTGGACCTCTTACAAAATAAAATTTCCACAATTTAAGAAAAACAAAATTCCTTTGTGTGAATACATCTACCGACAAACTCTTGGAATTTGTAAACCAAATGAGGCGTAATCTTGTAAAGTGTTTTAGCTAGAAAGGGAAGTTCTAATGGTAGAAACCTTTAGAATTTGTCTATAAGTAAGAAGGAAAGTGACATGTTTAATTAAAGAAAAAGAATTATATATTTAATTAAGCTGAAAAAGGGTAAGCTACGCAAAATTATATGCATGTTTTTGCCGTTTCTTGTTTATTTTGTAATACTAAATGGGATTTTAACCACTTTAATGTAGCTTTTATGCGCTGAAAAATTAGCAAATTGAATTTGATTATCTCAATGAAAAAATTGAAATGAATCAGATATGATGAACTGGAATGAACAGTTAAAACGCACACGTTTGCTTCAAGCTTAAATAGCCAAATAATTAGGCACTTTTAAAAGTATTTATGTTGAAGGAGGTTGGGTCCCCTCCCGTCCAAAAATGTAAGTTAAGTAACAAATGAATTACACAAAGGTCTTTTTTTATAAAATAATGTTCATGGTGTCCTACCTAGCCACGGTGTCAGGGGCTGTTTACTCCAACTACTCCAGACGACCCCTTCTTTGAATGGCCCTGGGATGGAACTTTCAAAATAGCAAGCATTTCAAACTAAGATGAATATAGATCTACATTGAAAAAATTAAAGCTTTATAGTAAGTACCCCGTCGTTACTATTCTTCTAAAGATCGTAAAAAACATGTTCTAGAATTTTCAGAAATTACGATCCTAAGCAGAAACGAAAAATACAGTTAAACTGTCCCTAAATTTACGTCCTTCTTGAGGATGCAAGGCCTTCTTCAGGGTGTTGAGCCCCCTCCCGCTTAAAAATATAAGTGAACTAGCAAATGAATAACACAGTGATCTTTTTTCAAATAATGGTCACGGTGACCTACCTAGCCACGGTGCTAGGGGCAGTTTACTCCAGCTACTCCAGACGACCCCTTCTTTGAGCGGCCGTGGGATGGAACTTTCAAAATTGCAAGCATATTCATACTAAGATGAATATAGATATACAATCAAAAATTTAAATCTTTATAGTAAGTACATCATCGCCGCTATTTCTTCTAAAACATGATTGTAATTCATGTCCTAGAATTTTTCAAAAATTAAGAAACAAAAATATACAGTTATACTACCTAAATCTACGCCCTTGTTCGGGGTGCAAGGCCATATCTAAGGGGAGGGGGTTAGTAAACTCCCAACCCTTAAAAATCTTTGTCCGACTCGTCAAAACGTAACAAAAATGACATAAATAAATATTTGATGCGATTTTAAAGTGTTTTTGTAACAAACCCCGAAAAAATCCTGGATACGTTCTTGTCAGAGTGTTTCTAAATCCTCCATATAAGATTTTTATTTAATGAATCTATGCTCTCTAATTGTCAGGGCATACCGAAAATGTTCACATGTATGGTGTTGGCTTCATGCTCTTTCAGTGCTGCTAAAAGGTCATGGATCTACTTCACTCCTGTATCTGAAAGAATTGTAACTATTCGCATAAGCGAGCACACAAAAATCTCTCAGCCATAGTCATTTCAACTTCAGTTACAGTGTCACCGATTAGAACCCAAAAATAATATACTAATTGTTATGTGTGTCTTCAAAGCAATGGTAGGCAGTAACCATACTGGTTAGGAAGATTTCACATGTCAATAGGAACATGGAAGTCTTAATGGAAGGGGAGAACGGCTATTTGACTTCTACAGAGAGAATGAATTAAATGCTCCCAACACTGCCTACAGAGCACGAACATCTTCAAAAAATACATGGAGATGACCCAACGGAGTGACTGAAACATGATGCTCAGAATGAAAGTCATCGATGTCTTGGCGGCAAAAAAGTACAAGTCGTGGAAAACCAATGGAATGTTAAGATGGCTTATAAGGGCGGCTAGTGAAATATATGTCAGTCGTTTGCTTCAGTGACTGCTGAAGGGGTTCTTGAACTAGCCATGTACAACAATCTCTGTTCTACTAACACTGTCTTTGAACACAAGAAACTGCATCTCGTTACATGGTGCTCGAACTACAGCAGAACAGAAGCTGAGATCGATCACATCATAGCGAACAAGCAACAGAAAAGTTCCTGCTTAGTTGCCAGAATATACAGAGGAGCTTCTTTGGGGGTCTTCAAACTCTATGATCTCTATCTATTTATATGTACAGCCCATCATCGTCTAAGCAGACAAAGTTGCAAAAAAGATCAATACGCTTTGACTTGTCTTAATTAAGTTGTCTAGAAATCAAAGCTGAGTCCAAGATGAAGCTCAGCGACCAATTAGACATCAAGAACCAATTCTTTGACGTTGACCAAGAATGGACAAAGATAAAAGCTGCTACCCAAAATGTAGCAGAGGAAGTTCATGGCCACAACAACCAGAAAAAAAACAAATTTAAGTTTCTGACCACACTTTAGAACTAGTTGAAAAGAAGCACCCCCTCGTTGGTGATGAGAAAGTACCCTTAAAAGCAGCCTAAAAAACAGTTGAACTACCTGTGAAACAGGACCGAGAAATATTACTGAAATATACTGGTCAAATATTGCAAATGAACTGTTGTATACATCCAAAAATCATATTAGCAAGAAAATGTTTAAATTGGTCAAAGAAATAGCGGGGAAAACCCCTTCAACAGCTTATACGCTGAAAGACAAGTGCAGGAAAATCATTTGATCCGAAGAACGCTGGCAAGAACACTGCTCTGAGCTACTGAGCCCCGTCAAAGCCTCAAGTGATCTCCCTCTTTTCCTAGGTGCTGTTAGGAAGCCTTACGATATAAATCTGGACCCACCAAGGATCGTGGATATACTAAAAGTGCTTAAGTGCATAAAAAGTAAAAAGACGCCAGAAGAGGATGGATTCCCTATTGAAACGTACAAGGCGTCGCCCATTCTATTATGCCACATAATCTACCTGGTTGACAAGCCTGGACGACAAAGGCTTTCCCAAAAGACTGGAAGTATCAGCCGTTGTTCTGGCCAACAAAAAAGGGGACAAGACTGTCTGCGGAAACTATAGATGCATTTCCTTAATTGACCATGCAATACAAATCTTCTGCGCCATTCTGTTTAGTAGATTTAAAGGTATACTTGACAAGCTAATCCGTCCTGAAGGTGCAGGCTTCAGAACAGGGAAGTGCTATCCGGAGCAGATATTCACGATCCTGCTCACCCAAAAACAGTACAGCAGGTATCGCCTACCATAGCTCGTTTTTTTTCAGTGACTTTACTGCTGCTTTCCAAATATATTCCAATTCTACATATGGTCAAATATTTCTAATAGCGAAGTAAGAAGCCACTGTGGCTAGGCTAAAGAGCTATCCTTTTTCATCAAAAAATCCACCTGAAACTCCTCGTCAACACTTTCCGCCACCCCAAAGTCACAATATGTTGGGAAGTCCTTAACAGCGAGCCATTACCATCCTGGAGACGACATCAAGGAGGACAGAAGAAAAATGTTTGGCAAAAATTCAAAGAGGCCCTTGAACCCTTGGGAGGATTCCGGAGCCACGGTATGAGATAAGACAGAGACTGGCTAACGATCGCTGGAGAAGCTGCAGCCAACAGATCAAAATGGTCGTTGGAATTAATTCCAAAGTTAATTGGTACCAGATAGGACAGTTCATCATCTAGTTCCCGCCGAAAGTAAAGTAAAAGTAAATCATTGCTTATAAAATGAATAAAAACTTCAAAATCAGAAGTTTAATTCAAGCCCAGAGAACAATAGTTTGAATTCAACGCTAAAAACTACTAGCCAGAAACGCCTTCCATTCGTTTTCCAGGTCCTTTTATTCCTTTTATTTTCGCAAATAACTGTCTGACAGTTTTCTCTTAATTACAAATAACCAAAATAAATCATGGAAAGTCAGCTTCCCTTTCCAGATCGCGGATAACGCAATCTAGCAGCCGAGATAGCTACTAACACAAGTGAATTTGAACAGGAAGTCAGGAAGGCATTTCAAAACTGCATCACGAAAAAGTGATACGATAGTCAAATCCTGTTCAAAATAGGTAACAATCACAATCTTTCTGGAATAGTCAGAGATTTATCCATAAAAAAGGGTTACTCTAACGTCTGCGATCCTTGATGAACAGAGAAACGGCATTAATGACGTAAAAACAAAGGTCAACCGATGGAAAGAATCTTTCGAGGAGTAATTAAACTCATAAGCAATGGCAAATCCACGTTTCCTAGGCTCTATCCCAATGAAAGACCGTGTCACTCCATCACGTCTACTACAATCAGTAACGCCAATGGGGAGGTGGAGGGAAGGATGGTGGAGGGAAGGGAAGGATTTTGAAAAATACGTTTTGCCCCCCCCCCCCGAATATTTCGTTAAAAGCTGTCCATAATCCCAGACCAAAGCAGCTATAGAGCCCCTGAAATGTGGTAAAGCTCCACGATTAGACGGTGCCATGGATAAAGCCGATACAAATCAGCTTGAAAGACAGCATCTTTCAAGCACCAAAGACGTTTGGCGGATTAATAAAAATAAATAAATAAATTCATGGTTAAATCATGTCAGAAGATTTCCCCTCTCCCTCTCCTCCTTTGTAATACTCACTAGTGAGTATGATGAAATAGTCGATTGATTTTCTCTACCTAATAATTGCCACAGTGGCGAAATTAAACCCGTTTGGCCCTTGCCGGCTCTATTTTAAGACAACTATCAAAATTATGGGCATCCATCTACCTTTCAAACTATTTAAAAGTTCCCATTTTCAACAGCCTGATCACACCCATTACACTGGATGGTTTTCAATTATGAACAGTAAAAGCCTAAGACGAGCGCATCCTTCTTGCTTTGATTGAGAAGCATGACTCCAAACAAAGCCAGACGCAGCCGCACTGGTTTGGGCAGTTTCAGAAGATGAACCCTATTCACCTACCCAAGGTTTTTCTCGGAAGGACAGTTGAAAGACATCAGCCACGAGTAACGAGGGACGAAGGGAGTTGCGAGGTAGATTGATAACTTCGACAAGTGGCATATTATCCAATTATCCACAACCTATCTTGACAGAGCAGCATATCTTGCATTGCTACATGATATTTCAAAAGGAAGTGACCCAAAACATCTCTTGAGGATGGATGGGACTTAAACGGTATACTGTGGGAAGTTGAATTTATGGATAGCTTGGTTTTCGACTATAGGTCAGTTGCGACTCTTAAGCATAAAAAAAAACAAAAATGCTGCAATGCTTTACAGCCCTAATAATCCAAACCACTCCCAGGGAAATCTGAAATTTTGTATATACAATCATTCTGGATAGTCTTGCATTCCCCAGAACCCCACCCGAATAAGTATGTCGAATTTCCTCGCAAAAATTTTCACTTTTTGGAATCAATAGCTAAATGTCATTGATTCTCAAGGTTTTGTCTCATGTGTCACCCAGATGGAGGCTCTTTTTTCTTGTGCGTTTTATTTAAAATTCAGATCTTTTGTTTTACTTTGTGAAATATTATATCACAAATTAATTATCTCTTGTTTCTATATTTGTCTCGTCCAATGGCTTATGTCTAACTAATTTTAATATTTGCAAACAAACATAACTAAATTCGCTACGTAAAGCTTAAAGGGAGGGACTCTGAAAACATTAAAGAGGAGCATGTCTTAGAAATGAGAGATTGTTTTTTATTTTTGCCTGAGAAGTGTGATAATTTTTCGAAATGTGAAAACATCTTATACAGTCTAGAATGAAAGTGTAAAATTTATGTGCTTCTTTGTGAGCTTGTGTGCAGGCAGAAAAAAAAAATAGATAAAAAAAACTCGACATATAAAATCCTAATTTAATGAGACCAAAACGAAAAATTGCCTTCAAATTTAGTTAAGAGAAATAAAACTCTAGAAACAAACAACCATTAAGAAACAGATGGAGACACATTTCAGTCTAAAAGCATTGATAATAAATATTTTGAATACAGGCGGTATGGATCACAGCAATAGCACCGTACATAGTCTTGATAATTCTACTTTTTCGTGGAATGTCGTTGCCAGGTGCTGGAGATGGGATTCGATATTTTCTTACACCTCAATGGGCGAAACTCCGAGAAACCAAGGTAAGATAATATTTACTTTGCCTTTGAAATTGTCTCTTTTGACAGAAACATTTACTCCAACTTGTTTTTTAAATTCTTACAGCTGTGGTCACCTCATAAACATAACTAGGGTTTACCTGTGAGCGTTAATAAAATGTCCCAGTCCTTTGATCCCACCGATAGTTAAATTAGGCGAAAAGATAAGGAATTAAAAAAAGAGTGGGCTAAACTAAGCTAGTTAATGGACCGTTTTGTTATGGACAGTAATGGAACATTCCGTTTTGTACTTATTTCTGTTCACTTAAGACTTGTCAATTCTCTTAGACTTAATTTGTTTGTTACTGCGGAATATTTGTTATTTTTGTCAAGAATTCGTAATAATACTCCTCAAATATGTTTCCCTAAAACCCTGACAACTACAAAGGTGCTTGTAAGGACCTACAGCTGCAATGATTTCTGTATGGAATATCTTTTATTAGAACAGTCGAAAGGTGTATTTGCATTAAAACTGCAGTATGTAATAGGAAAATTGTATTAGTTATTAATTATTCTGTAAGAATAGTTCCGCAATACGTACCCGAGAACGTACATTACGTATAATCTACTACTAGAGATAGTAGGGGGGCTTTGTTTATCTATCAGAGTAATATAGTTTGAGTATTTAGCTTACTCAAATGCGGTCGGTTACCTTTAGAACCTACGGAGTAACTCGAAGAAGCAAGCCATAAATGACTAACATTTAAGTTTGTAACATTGAAGTTATAATGTTGATCAAACTTTCCCAAAAAGCTGAATTTTCTTTAGTTTCTTTTCAAAATTTTAAACATCTGAAAATTTGAAGAAAGAGCCATAACTCTGTAATGGCACGAATCATTCTTTTGTAGAACGAAGAATTAAAATAAATATAGAGTTAAAAAGGAATGCTAATGGGTACCTTTTGCTATGATTTTTTTTTAAATCCTCGTACAGTCTCCTTGCTGAAATCAAAAAGCAATTGTGATTCCCAATAATACTGTCAGTTATATAATTACTAGGGTCCATTGTACCCAACGTTGATCGATGAAAATTTCATTAAAAATTGTTATCTCTTGTTTATGATCAATAGCCTACATGCTTCCTCAAGAGCAACGTACTTCTTTGTGAATTCGGAAAATTGCAGTAGTGCGTTATTGAAACTTCAGTCAAGGCTTCTTTGATTAAGAATCGGACTTCGAATCTTCGAATTTTAAGAGAATTAATTGTGTTTCCTATACCATTAACTTTCGAAGGTATGTCATCTACTCTTCAATCTGTTTATTAGGTGCCAAGCTTGGAATCTTGTTGTTTAATATTGGTTTTTATAAGCCCCAACTTACACATTGCGTGGTATTTTCGTCAGTTGAAGACATATTTCGTCAGTTGAAGACAGTCAGTTGAAGATAGATTAAAAAAAACAATGTTTCTTTAACTGGAAGTAAGGAGCAATATTAAAGCTTAAAACGAACAGAAATTATTACGTAAATAAAGGAGGCTACCTCCTCCTCAAAAACTTGCTCTTTATGCTAAAGTTTTTAGTGCTTTTAGAAAGCTTCTTATTGTTCTAATTAAACGACCCTTGTGATTCAAAATTGGGACTAAATTCAAACTTTAGCGTAAAGACCAAGGTGTTGAGGAGGAGGCAACCCACTTCATATACGTGATAATTTCTGTTCGTTTTAAGTTTTAATATTGCTTCTTACTTCCAGTTGAAATAAACTTTTTTATTCTGAAATTTTTTTAATAATGCGAGGAAATATGACTCCACCTCCATGGAGAAATACCCTCCTCGCGGAAATATCCTCAAGAAAATTCAATCCCAGTTAAAATTTACACAGGACAATTACCCTTAACAACTCTACGCTTAAAATTGGGACGAAAAAGAGAAAGCGAAACACAAAAAATTCTTGCTAATTCCCCCAGTCTATAATTTCTCCTAACAACTTTCCTCCCTATGGAATATTCCCCTGTGGAAAAAAAAACACCAGAACAAAATTCCCCCACCCAAAAATGTATGCATAAATACTATGTGTAAACGATAGGCAAATTTTACAACTTAAAAACTTTCCCCTGGGACTGGGAGGGGGTCATGTTATATCCAAAGGAATTGTTATTGGGCCTTTCAACTGTGAAGAACAAAATGGCAAAATTCTGATCGGACGATTTTGGGAAAGAAGGGGCGGGGAGGGGGCCAAATTGCCCTTCAATATTTTTGGTCACTTAAAAAGGGCACTAGAACTTTTAATTTCTGTTCGAATGAGCCCTCTCGTAACATTCTACGACCACTGGGTCGATACTATTATTCCAGGGGAGAAGAAAAAAACAAATAAACACGCATCTGTGATCTTTCTTCTGGCAAAAAATACAAAATTCCACAATTCTGCAGATAAGAGCTTGAAACCTCTACAGTGTGATTCAATGATACGCTGAATCTGATGGTGTGATTTAATTAAGATTCTGCGAATTTTAGAAGGTGTTTACCCCTTTTTTGAAAATCAGGCAAATTTTCTTAGGCTCATAACTTTTGATGGGTAATATTGAACTTGATAAAACTTACATATTTAAAATAAACACAGAAATCCGGTCCTATTGATGTATCTATTGGTATCAAAATTATGTTCTTTAGGGTTTCAGTTACTATTGAGCCGGGTCGCTCCTTACTTACAGTTTGTACCAGTAGCGAGGCGTCAATCTATTTAAGCATGCCCATAGGGGGTATACTATTAGAGCCACTAGCCCCTCAAGACGTTACTGCAAGCACCTGGGTCTTGTGAAATACTATAATACAACTGTATGCTATAGTACGCCTGATTGTTACGCAATAGAGATTGTTTGTTAACTTATGCAAATGATTCCCTTAAGATTTCTTTGGTTGTTATGCTAAATGTTTAGTAGTCTAATAGGGAAAGGAAAAACCTTCAGGGTCCACCAATCAAGATGCAAACTTCGACGTTATGTTATAGTTCTTTGCTCGTTAAAAAACCTAAGGATGTATAAAAACCCACAGGGCCCTCCCAAGTAGGAGCGCATTCCAAATTTATCATAACCCATTCACAAAGGTTTATTTCTGCTTTCCGCAAATAGGGCCTCTGTTTTCGTTACTGATAGTAGACAAAAGATTGTCCGGTTATATCCAAGAACGAACGGCGAGGCGTTACGTGATCCTGTATTGATTTTTCAAGAACAAAGACCATCCGTTACATATTGGTTTGTTTACTCGCACAGAGTGATCCAGTAATTTTTTTCTTTCTCTGGGGACTTAAAACCTGATGCTAGAGAAGAAAATGTATCAATCTAGCTACCGAAATGAGTGCTAACACACTAAGGAATTTACAAAGGGACTGGACGTCTTCTTATTTGCAGGTAAGCCTCTATATGCATTAAGGATACCCCCAATCAAAAATGGGGTAAAATTGTAGTCAAATAAGAGCTAGTATGATTCTCTAACGGAATCAACAAGTGAATCTCCGTTCCCTCCAACTTTGCACGGCTCTCTCAACGATAAATCAATCTCATCTTATCACATCAAAATGTAAACTTTTAAATCGCCTGCTATATCAAAGCACTTTCCATATTCTGACACGGATACAATTAACAACCGTCAGATATTTGCGTAAGCCTTAATTATACCCCTGTCAGGTAAATGGTTAATTTCTATCAAACAACCGGCGTCACACTAAAGGATAAAGCTTCATCGTTTGTCTACTAAATTGTCAGTTAAATTCCATCAGTAATACAATTATGAAAAAGAGGGAATATTCAGAAAAAAACATATTTATTTCTCGTTAAAAATTAAGAGATGGTGGTTAAATTGACTGAGTTATATTTACAATAAATATTGGATTTTTTTAGAGGGGTAGCCTATTTTTATATTCAAATAAGACTACTAAAAGCAGGTTGTATTTACGAATTAAATGAAGGGTGTGGAGAAGATTGTTTCCATATGGTAAATAAAAATAATTAAACAAGTGTCTTTTTTAGTATAATAATGAATTATCACGTAAGGTTCCTCCTCCCCTACAAGCATGAGGGAGAGTGTGCAGTCATTTTGAAGCGATATTTTTCGATTATGCACAGCATATGAAACTCAAATATAAAAAGAGGTTGTTTGATGAAACTAGGAAAACTAAAAATGAATTCTTGTTTTCAGAATGTTCTTCTATTGCATTTAAATGGTTTTGTATAAAACGTTTGTAGCCCAAGTGTAAATTATAATCTTTTTCCTATACTATAACGTATTATAGAAAGATTAAAAACGCATATAAAGGCAAAGATACTGTTTACGCTCTACGATATTTGTTAATTCAAGTTTTTCTGTTAAATATTCCGTTTATGCCGTACTCCCCCTCTTACTAAGATAGAGGAGGAGTCCCCTTTAATCTTTTATTAAATTTTAAATCCCAATTAGAGTAAAGGGGCTATATATCATTTGCTAATTTTTGCCCCCATAGTCTCGTATCATTACCCCATTGTTTTTTGGGCCCGTTGAGGTGGGTGGGGGACAATGGGGGTGAGCTGTTTCTGCAAACCAAATTCCATTGTTCTTAAATTTTCACATATTTCTATGAAAATAAGACGTATTTTAGCCATATACGTCATTTTTACGAAAGCTAAATTCCAACTTTCTTCAATGATCAAATTTTTCGATGAAAATAAGGTGTTTTTTAACCCTTTTGTTTCATGAAAACTAAAAGTTTGATTTCTATTTCGGGAAAATTCTGAGCTTCCTCCCCTCAAAAACCCAAGTGTAGAAGCTGGTCAAACCATGCAAAACGGTTGAGAATGTAGCCACTTCATTGCTCCCCCTGCAAACGAAAATGCAGTACCTTCACGAGCTCGTCCCAGTATACAAAGCCTGGAGACCATTCAAGATGGAGTTACTGGCCCTAGCATAAGTGTAAATTCTTTGACAATTCATAGATGGTTTTCGAAAAGCTTATCTTGTAGCGGTTAGAACGTAATGCTTTTTAGCACGATGAATTCATCGTTTTTAGAGATTAATAATTGAAAAATAACTGAAAAGTGTTGGTGACCCATTTTTGGTGCTAGCGAAGGGGGAATGTCATTGCCCATCCTCACAACCACTAAAGTAGCACATTCATTTTGCCATAATAAAGGAGAAATGAATAGAACCTTGCTGGTTGTCAAAATAATACATTCTTTTAGTTATTAACTTTACGTTTTGACAATAAGATGTTTTAGCGCCCTGCTTTCTAGAGTAGTAACTTGGAATTTCGCCCCATTGTTACTTTTCTAGAAAACGTAACAATGTGAACAGTATTTTAGTATTGTTTTACTGTTAAAGCGGAACCTTGATCGGGGTGGTATATTTGAGGGCATTGCTTAATGGGTTTTTTCATCACAGTGAAAACACCACATTTAAAAAGGAAATATTTACTCAAGGGGCGATAACCCTGGGTCTTAATAATGTATTTTCTTTACAGTTTAAAATCAAGAGTGTTTCAAAGGAATAACAATTTTTATTCTTTTTTCAGGCTCCCATTTATAATGTCGATCATTTAATTGATTATTTGATTGCTGGTTTCCTTGGAACACCAATGGATCCAAATGGATACTATAAGCACAATTCCCTCCGTAAATATTTTTTAATACTTTCAATTTCAATGGGTAACTCTGTAATAACTGAAGCGTAAAGAAGTAACTTAACCAAATTTATGGGGTAATTTCTAGTCCTTACACTTTTAAAAGGTAGAATACTCTCTCCAAAACCAAACAGCTACTTTTTCCAAATGTATGGAACCTTTCTGGTCCTTAAATCTTTAGTTGGTAGCGTGGTCATTCTATATCCGAAAAGCAACTTTGCTCCCACAAAAAATTCAAAAACATTCAGACTAATGTTGCATTCTATTTTAGCCTAATATAAAATCTTTTTCAGGATGAAATTAAAAGTGTTTTAATGGGCTAATAAGCTGTTTTTTTTTAGGTTCACATACCGACACTATCATCGGCAAAAAAGGCCTATATTGAGAAGATATTGTCACCGCCTACAAATTTCCATAAAAGTCTGTGTACGGGCACCATGGAGAGTGAACGTGAAGGGGATTTTAGTGCGGGATGAGACCTATTAGTGTACATTTCCCCAACTTTAAATAGAGACGCTTTCGTTAGGGATTTTGGCCTCGACTTGGAATTTTTAGACAAGGTTTTAGATCAACCACCACCTAGCAAGGTCGAGAGGGTACTGAAAGAGTTCCCGGCCCTCAAAATGAAAGTGAATAGGGGGAAGCAGGACAAAGTTGTGCTGGTTCACCCTCTATATTACCCGAGTTTTACCTAGCTGATTCGGCCTTGCGTAATGTTTATGTCTTTAGAGCTGAGGTTGGAGACCCCACTCTTACAGATGGTGGTATTCATATACAGCATAGAATACAGTATAGTATAGAATACAGTTGACATGGTCCATTCCTGCGATGTCAAGATTTGGGCCCTTCTTGAAAAACAAATTTGGGAGGTGAAGGCCATAGATAGCATAAAAGTACCCATCCCTCAAAAGTTATTTTTTTAAATGAAAAGTCTGGTGATTTGTACTCGCATTATCTGCAAATGGAAATAGCAACACTGCATCCGGACTTACAAAATTCTGAGTGTGGGTTTTTCCTTAGTGTGTGGGAGGTATTTATAATTCGTTGGAATATTATAATAAAAATTAGAGTGATTCAGTGGTATTATTTATCGAAAGCTTAGATCTTAATGTTACGAAATTTTTAAAAGAGGATTGTTTTAAGAAGCGGGAAGGACAAGAGGTTGTAAATACAATTCAGATTAAAAGGGTGCAAAGGTTACAACACTTTCGTTTCGATACGGGCTTAGAGTACTTCAAGTATGCAGTCCTTGTTGTAGGACATAAGCCCTAACAAAGGGATGCCACTAAGACACTTTTGGACGATTTGGAAGTTAATGGGGTGGGGAGGGGACAGAGTTTCGTAAAGGGTATTTTAACTGTTCAAAGGGGCAATTGTGTAACGCTTAAGGGCATAGACATTTTTTAGAGAGCTAATTAACAGTTAAATTTTGGTGTTTCGGTATTACAGTACATACAAAGTATGAAGAAGAGTAACTTAAAGATAAAAAGGGGGTAATATATTCAGTGAGCCATCCTTCACTGAATCAGTGAAACACTGGGTATGGCCTCTCTACTAATCTGCCAGTGAGCCTTATTCTATTGGAAATTTATTTGCTATTCCATACATTATTCGGGTTTTAAGAGGGTAAAGGGAAAAAGGGGGTACTTGCTAATATTGTCCAATGTGTTCTTCTAGAGTCCGTACAGAATTAAAATTAAAAAACCACTTTAGCCACTCTAATTGTTATGGATACCAGTGTGTGGAGACTGTTTCGGGCGATGATACTATCGCGCGTTTCTAGAATTTCCAGAAATCCCTCTTGCAGAGCGACAAGGTAGTATTAGACATCGAAACTGAACTGAAGGACGTGTACGATCCATCAAACTCAAATTGTTTTAAAGAAAACGAAGCCATTGCAGTCTCTTATTCCCATGCAACAAAGAGAATCGAATAATACCCTACAATTGGTAGAGGTATTTGACCCATTGGTAGGCGCAGCTGTGGTTACAGTTGTTAAAAAGCCGATAAGTCAATTTCACGGCTGCGAAACATAAGTTATCCCATGAATCTATTAACAGAGGAGGAGTTGGCAATTAAAAATAAAGGATTGTGTTCGGTTTTTAAGGGGAAATTTGTTGAGAGTAGTGGAGAAACCTCAGTCCATGACCATGACCATTTAAGTAATTCTATTTTATCGGGGGAGTAAATTTCGTAGACTAGTACATAAATTGTAATTTAATATTGTAATTTAAATGTGAAGCAACAATATTTTTTACCCGTTTACATATACAATTTCAAATATGACTCGATTGATTTGTAGATGGCGCATGTGTAGATAGGTTTTTTTCATATAACATCCTAACTAAATCATCTGAGAAGCTGTTGCTATTAAAATTCAAAATTCAAACTTCTAAACAGTATTCTCTAGAAAAGTGGCTAAACCTTACAAATTGACACCAATAGGACTCGCCCTTTCACCAAAAGAGCAATT
This sequence comes from Artemia franciscana, assembly GCF_032884065.1. Taxonomy (NCBI): domain Eukaryota; kingdom Metazoa; phylum Arthropoda; class Branchiopoda; order Anostraca; family Artemiidae; genus Artemia; species Artemia franciscana. The sequence goes on from NW_027062701.1 coordinate 372,137, forward strand.
TGAAGATAATTTTTATGTATTTATTAACAATGAGACAATTGCCGAGAATGAAAAATTAATTTTACCTCAAAATGCCCTTCGACGTGTCGAAAGGTATGAACCCTGCTGTGAAAGACACTAAAAGTAAATGTGACCGATCAACCTCAAAATTCAGCATCACCGCCAGCACCACCACTATCAAAAAAGGAAGAAGATTTATCCTTGGATTTATCAAGTGTTGCAGACTGATTGCCTAATTTGTATTGTGAGCAATGTAAAATAATCTTGACCTATCTGACTGAAAATGAACATGCACAATTTAATGACAAAAATACTGAAATTATAATAAACAGCAAGACCTAAAATTTAATTGCTTTGCTATCAGAATTGATTTTAAATCTTAGCAGTCATTTGTATAAATTTTTAAAGTCATCAAACTTCCGAAGAAGTCTTATTAGGAATAAACATATTTTAAATCAATTAAGAACATACGGAAAAATATCAAAACATGTTTTACAAACCAAGTGGGGTTTGTAATTTAAAATTTATTAAATGAAAGCCATGTTGATATTAGCGCATCACCTATTAGTCTACAATAGAGTAGTGGACGTTTCACACCGCGTTTACATTCAAAATCGGTGAAGTTTTGAAACGTGTTTGTTAAAATATTAGTGAAGCGGAAAGCTTAAGTTCCCCCAACCACACTTGCTCAAATCGCTGGAGTTGAAAAGAAGCTACCTACAGAGTGAAACCAGAAACATCATTCATTAAAATCACAGAGTCCATGGTAGCCTTTATCGAGAGACTAAACCCTTTTTTCCATTGCATATATTACAAGCAGATATTTTCACTCTAGACGAGATCTAGACTAGACGTCTTTATTTGCAATCAGTGTTTTTAGTCACTATGCATATGCTGTTCCGTTGCGTTCAAAGAGAGGCGATGAAGCTGATAGAGCCCTTGAATCTATCCTTGAATAAGATTCTTATAGAAAAATTTTAACAGATCGGGGAAGTGAATTTGTTAATCCACACGTAAACAGTGTTTCATTGAAATATAATACAACACTCTATCACAGTCATAATCCAACAAAGGTGACATTGGCTGAAAGTTTGATAAGAAAAAATTGTACTTTTAATCTCAAGATATTGTACATTGATAACTACTGCTACTTTTATTCAAAACTGAGATAAAATCATGCTGATTCATAATCAACACCCTCATTGATCCTTGTCCAATCATATTCCTCTTGAAGTTCATCACGGTGAAAATAAAACTTTAAAGTTTTCTTCAACAACATTTCAATGAAAGGCAAGTGAAAAAGAAGAAAGTTAATGTCAGTGATACAGTTCGAGTCAATAGAACGAGCAATATTTTTGAAAAGGGGAATTACTAGTGGTTTTTTGAACATTTTAAAGTGTCAAAAGTCTTAGTTACTAAGCCTGCAAGATATTGTCAACGTGACATGAAAGATGAAGAGATTCTTGGTGGTTTTTATGAATATGAATTGCAAAAATTTCAAAACAATGGAAGGTATCAGATTCAAAAGATGTTAAAGAGTTGAACTCATAAGGGTAAGAGACAGTTGCTTGTTCATTAACTAGGATGCAACTCTGATTATGATTTTTCGATTACCGTTGAAGACGTTCACAATGCCTAATGATTTCTATTTGGCATTAATATCTAATGTCTCTGACCCCCACGATGATGATTTAAATAAATCAAGTGATTTTCGGACGAAATTCTCCCCATCCATTAAATTTGAGGGAAAGTATCAAGTTGCTCTTTTTTATTTTATTCTTAAAAATATATATAATATCCCGCGAGAAGATTGTACGTATGACATAAAAGCTAGACCAAACGATTGGCCAGTTTGTGGTGAGACAGAAGAATGGATAAATCACTTTCTTCCATCGAGAATGAAATGATTTATGTCAACCATAATCTGAGAGATTTTCTTGGTTTTAAATGGAATGTAATCGAGGTTAAAAGTGCTGGTACCATCAGTGGGATGGAACGTGTAATTTTTTCAAACTATCCACTCGGCTTCTTTTCAGACAATTGTATATTTCTGAATTCCTTTGTTGAGACATCGAGAGTCGGCAATACGAGTTTTCCCCTCCTACGTGTTCTTGAACAAAAAACACTCTCAAGCACATTAACCACAACAGTGTAAAGCACCTTCAATATATTCCGTTAGACGCTTCGTTTTTGGGATTCTGTCAGTTAGCATTAAGAAAAGTGAGTTGGGTGATCCTTTACCAATAACAAAAGGTTTGGCTGTGATTACATGTCATTTCTGACTTATCCAATAACGAGATGATTAATAGGAAAAATACTTTTGCTTGTCCTGATATTGGTTGCTATGTTGCTACTCTTAGACCGCGGCAACTGAGTCATAGAATGGACTATTAGAGGGTTAGTTCGTCAATGTCGTGTTACGGTCTTGGTAATTGGCTTCCTAAGGTTTTTTGCTCTGCATTACCCTGGCTAAGAAATATATTGCACCGGCTGCCAGAGTTGTTGCATCCTCTACACTACACAATCGTTGCTCTGGGAAGGATTTTAAAGGAAGTGTTTCACAAAATCTCAGGTCTAGCGTGCGATCTCTGGGCGAGTAATTGAAATCCCAATAAAATATTGAACTATTTTTCAATACTGAGAAAAGTGAACGGTTAGATCTAACAAGTCACATTTCGTTGACCTTTAAAACCTGTTTTTGCTGGATTATAAAGGTCTCACCGGAACTAAAACAAGTCGCGTAAGATTAAATCATCTTCAAATGTAAATATTGGACCAAGGTCAATTTTTTTACAACCGGAGCTTCACCGCTTAACTAGCAGGTCGTGATCTCTAGAAAGTCACGATATTAAGTCATCCTCAAAACAGGTAAACATTCCCTATTATATAACAAACATCTACATCTTGAAGAAAACATTTGTATAAGTAAATTTCTATTACGTAACATACAGGTGTACTATAACATACAGGTGTACTGTAGTATTGTGCAAGACCCAGGTGCGTGTAATAACATCTTGAGGGGCTAGTAGCTCTAACAGTATACCCCCTAAGGGTGTGTTTAAATAGACTGAGGCCCCACTACAAGTTACAATGAACTGTTTGATAGATGGATAGAACTATAAATTTAGCACAGAACCAAAAATTCAAACCATGTACATCATTGTGTAAGAAATATATATATATATATATATATATATATATATATATATATATATATATATATATATATATATATATATATATATATATATATGTATATATATATATATATATATACATTATATATAAATTTTTTTGAGCCCAAATTAAGGACTTAACACTGTTGGAGTCTAAAAAGTTCTCACCCTCTGAAACGAAAGTAAAGTTAATTATATAATACAACTCTTACTCAAACTTGGGCTTCTAATACCAACCTTTGGTGTCGCGTTAGTCACTATGGTCCAAATAAAAACTTATGCTTGCAAATTACACCAGTATATAGTAGAAAGTTTTTTTTTTTAATCCCCCCTTGATTCCAGAAACCTATTTTAATAGTATTTTACCTCTATCCTCTTTAGAAAACCTTAAAAATGCTGTTACAAAGGAATAAATAAATGAAATAAGGTAAATATACAAAATAAAACAAACAAAAGCAAAGCATTACAAATAAAAAAAAATACTAACGCGACACCAAAGGTTGGTATTAGAAGCCCAAGAAAACATTAAAAACGTCTAAAGCCCTCTACGGAGTATAAGGCTTTCAGCCTTATTAAAATACTTCCAAACGGGTATAATGAGAATAAATGAGACATAGATATTGCATGTATTAGAGACAGTTATGGCCTCCTTGTGACCTAAGCTGCTCCTGTGTGACCTAAAATTTACCTTTTTGAATAGCATTGCAGCGAAAATGATAGCCACTTTTGGAAAATCTACACCCCTTGAGCAAATTCCTCAATGATGGAGGGAGGGGTCGGAAATGCCAAAAACAGTTTTCTGTGTCTTAAACTTGTTTTCAAAAACTTTAATTGAGCAGTTTTCGTGCTCAGAAAATTTCATAATCACGCTTGGTCCTAATTTATTTCTCCAAAAAAAGAAGGCTTTGGGGCAAATCACTACCCCCTCCCCAAAAAAATATGTTGAATCTCTCATGAGAAGTTGGAAACAACTTCGGCGTAAAATGTACTTCTTGAGTCTTCAAAAATGGCAATCAAAACGAACAGAAATTGAAAAAAAAAAAACTTTCCGAAAAAGAAGTTTTCTAAAAAAAAGTAAAGGCCATATTAGATACCTTCTAGTAAATAGAAACCTACAGTAACTTCAAACTCAAAATGACCCATAAATTACTACTAAAGAGTAAATGGAACCCAAAACGAATAGAAATTAAGTAAACAATCATAGCAAAAAAACATACAGCAGGTACTAATATAAATGAATAAATAAATCTTAAAAGGAGTAGAGATTAAAGTGAATATGCAAATAAAGCATACAACGAACAAAAATATTTGTTATTGAAATATAAATGAAACCCAAAACCAACAGAAACTAAATAAACAGTGATAGCAAAGAAACATACAATAGGTACTAATATAAATTTTTAAAACGAATGAAACTCGAATTGATAATGCAAATCAAGGTTGAAACAAAAAAGTCTCTACAAACCGGAGTTTGTGTTTTGCCTCTCTCTTTCACTGTAAAATTCTAAAACCTAATGCTTCATTGGTGGTTTACTGAAAACCAAATGTGTCTTGAACTGTCTTAGAAAGTACAATAAAATCAAACTGAATGTTTGATATATAATGCTATTAATTGTTGAAAGATCATCAATTCAAGATTTTATTTCACTGTAATTGTATTTTCATTTTGCTGTTGTGTTCATTTTCAATGCTGCAATAACTGGAAAAGAATATATTTATGATATAATTCGTTTTCAATGAAGCACCAATGACGTAGTAGGACTTAGACTTTTACAGTTAGGGAAGGGAGTATTATCCAAAATCTTGTTTGTAGTGGAGCTGTATTTGTTTTGAACAGTCTTGGAAAGAAATAATAAAATTAAACTGAATATTTGATATATAATGCTACTAATTGCTGAAAGCTCATCAGTTCAAAATTTAATTTTACTGCAGTATTTATGCTTATTTTCAATCTTGTAATAAGTACAAAGCAAAACTTTTGTAGTATAATCCGTTTTCAGCAAAACCCCAATGACACAGTAGGTTTTAGACTTTTACAATGGGAAAAGGAGGCAAAACCCAAACTGTTTTTTTTTTGTAGAGATTTTTATTCGTTTCAAGCTTGATTTGCATATTCAATTTAAGTTTCATTCGTTATAAGATTTATTGACCCAAGCTACGGCATATCGGGAAATGTAAAGGACCCTTAAAATACGATGCAAAGGCCAAAATGTTCATTGTAAGAAAATATGATAAGAAAACTACACTCTACTGCAAAAGGTAAAACTCCATGTATCGTGTAAAAAAGGACTTGAGGTTGAACTACTAACATAAGTGGATTATGTAATGGTAGCGCATCAAATCCCGTAGCGGCCGTGTTTTCTAGTATATGTTGATGATCCCAAGCTATGTATGTAGAGAAATCCCTGGTCGTATCCTTACTCTAGGTTTATCGCAAGTTTAAGTCAAATAAAGAAAATGTGAAAATACAGAAGAAGTATGTCTTTTCGAGTAAATCTTGAAATGTTTGTGTGTCAGAAAAAGAACTTGGAGAAAGAAGACAAGATAATCGTCTATTCTTAGATATATGAAAAAAAATAACACTTAGCAAGAAAAATGCAACAGTAAAGCTACACCATATCAGGAAATCTAAAGGTCCCCGAAAATGTTCATATACCGCAAAAGGTAAAACCCCATTTCGTGTATAAAAAAAGACGGGATTGAACTTCTAATATAAGCAGATTATCTAATGTTATCGCAAAATATACGTCGCGAGTTGTGTAATGGTATGCCACTTTGTTTCGAAGCGCTGTTTCATTCCGAATCATCGTGTAAATAGATAGGCCCGCTAAAGAGGGTTGCAGACATCTGCTGCTTATTCTGTAATGGAATGCCACCTTCTTTCCAAGCAAGCTTCAACCCGCGGTTCAACCTGTTCTCCTACCAGATGTTTCTAATTCTGCGAAAGGGTTATTGGAACATTTTGAATGCGACCTAGTTTTATATTGGCTGTTATGAACAAGGCATAAAAACTAAAAATGGATGATATTCTTAAAATGTTCTTTCTTTCTGTAGATAATGGCCTTTACTTTGGAAAATAATGGTGTTACAATTGAAAAAGATATTATGGCATGCTGTTTTGTTTGTGGGTGGTTTCTCTCTCAGGGAGGAAATAAAATCATTGCATGGGGTTAAAATCATGCCTTTCAGGAAAACATATGTTCACAGTGGGGGGAGGAATATGTCTCCTAGCCAGAGAATAATGTCTTGGAATTCTTGCGTGGGCCTATAACTCGGTTAAAGGTCAGATAGGGTTTAGACTTTGCATCTCGGGAACACACATGTTTATATACAAGACAAAGGGTTTGATAAATAGCCTACACAGTGTCGTGAGAAAAGTCTCATACAATTTGGTGAGAAAGGCCCTATCCCGTATCGTAGAAATAGTCTACATAATGTCGTCAGAAAGGTCCAATACAATGTCATAGGAAATACTCGATGGTCCAAGTCAATGTTGCAGTATATCTCCTATCCCTTGTCTTCGGAAGTGACCCCTAATCTTTTGTCGTCGTATTCCCCTATGCTCAGTGCCATTGTCGTCATATACCCCCTATCCCTTGTCGCCGGAACTAGCTACCAAAAAGGAATCGCACCTGCTGGATAGGATTTGGGGTTAGGAAAAAAGGAATGACAGGTTCTGAATAAGAAATCCCCCAATAACAACTGTAAATAAACTATACTCATATTGACCACCCGACCCTCCCAGAAGGTTTCTCTAGAAGACACTTGAGAAAATCAAGATCATGTGGGATTTGCCAAATATAATAACCGTAGCATGGGAAAACATATTGCAAGAAGGAAAACTATCCACAGAAACTATTGCCTGAGCAGCACTAGCAATTTTTAAGTCTCTTTATTAAATGGTTTACAAGTCGCGTTCTCATCTAAAAAAAAATATAGTTGCTATTTTTCTTTCTTTTTTTTTCAGGTATGGATAGATGCTGCATCACAGATATTTTTCTCGTTGGGACCTGGATTTGGTACTTTGCTAGCCTTGGCGAGTTACAACAAGTTCCATAACAATTGCTTCAGGTATTATTATTAGCATTTTAAAAAAAGATTATTTATTAGACAACATGGACTAAATACAAGTCACAGAGATACAAAGAAGAAGAAAACGGTCTTAAAGATGTTTGTTTACCATTAATAATGGCTATTTTGAACAAGAATAAATGTTCAGTGGACTAAAGAAACAGTAAAACAGCAAAAACATTTTATTAAGTATGGACAGCGAATAATAATTACTTATGCAACAGAAAAACTTACCATGATTTACTATATCTACAGGTCATTATGCAAACTGATACAACCAAAACTGTTGAATATTTTGAGAATTGAATGAGATACTAAAAATAAAAACTAAAGACGTTAATAGATTTCTTACGTTTATTACCAAATTTCAAACCACCCTTCAAAAGGTTTTTTGGTAGCAAAAGACAAAATAAAGCCCAAAAATAAAGTGAACAGAAACATTATATGCGCGTTGTTTAAAGTATTTTAAGAACATAGCTGTGTAGGAATGCTTATGTAAACAAACTTTTACTTGTTTTTTTATAGAAATTCTGTATTTGTTTGATTGTTATTTGGCCAGCACAATAATGTATTTCATAGATTTACGTATTTCGAATGCGATTTTGTCTTTTCTTTTATCTACTTTGATCAAAATAAAATTTTAAATATACAGCCAATTCAGAAATCGTAGAATGCATATCTGAATTTAACACCACTGCCCAAAGTATTGCTAGCGATAATTTTTAGATGGTTAAACGTATTTTTACCCTCCCGCAGCATAATGGATTGACCCTCTGCTTGCCTATACAGGCCCAGAGGTCAATACCCACTTGAACAAGGTAACAGGCATGGTACTTTTCTCTGTAAAAAGAAAAAGAAGACCAAGTAATTAAAACGTTAATTTGACACCCTATGCACCAGCAATGCCCTTGGAGGATTTTTATCCCTTATCTTCAAAACATATTTTCCTTTTTTCTTAGTATACAACCGTACTATGGTTAACTATCCTTAAATTGAGTTATCAATATCAAAATTACAAGGATCCTTGCGCGCCCAATTAATTTTAAGGTGACTAACAACGAGTCTGGAACAGGGGTTCTCAACTTATCTCAGGCCTTGCCTCACCTAAGTATTCCTAAAACCTTGATGCCCCCTCATTATATAAAAAATGTTTTTTTTTTTTTGCGTGTAATTACCACAATGAAGCTTAAACCTTTACTTGGTATCTTTTTTCGGGTCGATATCTAGGCGTATTTTATACTAATAAAAAAAATATTGTCAGGATACAACACCTTTTATACAATGAATGACGTCATTGCAAAGCTATCGTTTATCGTTTTTGCTATTTAAATGTTTATGAATGTGATGATATTCACATGATTTTTTTTCTTTTTTTTAATTAAGGCTCTGAAGTATAGTCAGCCAAAGGGTGCACTTCCTGCCCATGAACCACCAAAATATTGTCATGCTCTGCCAGTGGGGCCTGCGTCCCACGTTGGGAATCACGGGTCTAGAATAAACAAAATCAAACAATTAATAAAATCGTTAAACAGGAGTTCTTGTTCTTTCGTTGTTTTTGTGTCACTAGATTTTACTCCAGATTTCTAAAATACTCTGCTCAAAATCCTAAAGGTTAATTTCTTTCAAAATCCTAGACCTCTAAGATTTTGATATTTGTTTCGATGTTTTGAAACTAGTTCTATTTGCTAGTCTGAAACTAATTTTGTTGTATGTTGGAGTAAAAAAAAGGCTACAGAAAATAAGAAAGACAAATTATTTTTGGAATCAAGAAAGACCAAATTTTTATGAAGTCAATGGAAAGCTAACATTATTTTCTCAATATATATGTTAGTATTTTTCTCATAAAAATACTTTCTGAAATTCTTTCAGAAATTCAGAATTTTTTTTCAGAAGCCAAGGAACCTCTCACCATCAGAATTTCTATGTGATCACACTCTATGGCGTAGATCTTTTCAGTAACATTCACCCACTACTTGCGGCGAATATGCTCAGACCCTTAGTTAGTGAAGTAAAATAATATTAAATATTTCAGGAAAATCTTTGTTTATTGACAAGGAAGGCAATGGCATGAACAGATTAAATAAATAATTTGCTTTCCTTAATTCTACAGAAACTACTTGGTACATAAATTGCAACAATTCTGATAACAAGCAAAAAAAAACTCTAACGTATAAACGACAAACAAGGCTCACTTGAATAATATATATGCCTTTTTCCAGGGATGCTGTAATAACAAGTGGAATAAATTTCCTAACAAGTCTGTTATCTGGTTTTGTAATATTCTGCGTTCTAGGCTACATGGCACAGGTGCAAGGAACTACTGTTGACAAAGTAGGATCTGAAGGTAAGAACAAGATATTGACAAGTAGCCGATTAAAATTATCTTCTAGGCCAATAAGAAGGAAAACAATGTGAAAAAAAAAATATTCCCCTTCCGCTCCCTTTTGTTCAGAACTTCACTCTTTAGTCCTCCACGTGACGTTCTTCCCTTTAAGTCCTTCTTATGACCTTTTCCAATCCAATTTAAGAATATCCTCTTTTTAGGTGAACTCCAGATGGGTCGCCAAAATGTACGATTTTTGGCGACCTATTACTCTTCCATCGTAAAGCGTGATGTATGTCTCTAGGCCTTTTCTTTAACTGTACCATTTAAAGCGGGGTTAAATCACATTTTACATCCTTCCTATTTTTTTTTTTGATACCATCATTCAAACCTGTGCCCAAAACTGACCTCTGAAAAACTTTTGACATTTCTTACTCAACCTGACAAAGTGGTAATGTTTCCATACTGGATATATCTTCTAATTATGGGATATATCTTCTAATTCTTCCAAATATTTAAACTGTGAAAAAATATTATGCAAATGGCTACTCCAATCTTTAAATCCTCACTGTGCCCACGACTATTACTAGTATCGATTTACTTTGACTTAATTCTCCTACCAACTTGGCACCAGCGTCGAAATAGCAAATACCATCATCCGCCAGGACAGCCGGTCCTGAGCCACCGCGGGTGCGTATTCAAATCTTGCTCCTGCCTTGCTTAGGAACTGATGTACACTATTGAACCATCTCATTCTTGGACGACCACGTGGTCGTGCCGAAAAAATGGAATCTGCACCATACGGGTCAAGGGGTTGCCGTTGCTGAGAAAATCATCCCAGAAGAGTCACTCCATCTTTCAGAGCTGTTCCGGTTTGAGTCATATCCAGCTTCTCCAAAGTCATGGTGGTTGTTCGCCAAGTTTCGATGCCGGATAGTAAGAGTGAGCCAACAAAGTATCTGCATCCTTTTGTGGTATGTTGGGTAGATCAGTTGTTCCAAATATGAGCCACAGCGACTTCCTATCTGCAGAGTCAAAAACGGCTTTGAACTCGATGAAGGCTATGAATGTCCTCTGTCCAAACTCCCGCATCTTCTTTGTCACTTGCCTTAGAGTTAATATCTACTCGCTTGGTCATGAACTAGTTTTCCTGACCTTGCTTAGTGCTATTGTCATGCAAATTAAATGCGAGAAGATCGCCCTATTTGAACTTTATTCACCTTTGCTTGGTGATAGCGCCATCGACATTTTGTAGGTTGGTGCAATTTGGACTTCTAAAAGCGTCACCAGATGGCTCTACCATAGCCACAACATCTATCAAACGCTCTCATTGCGAGAAACGTGGAGGTAGACTCAAAAAGGGGATGAAGATACCAGTGTTAATTTCCATTAGGACCAAGACTAAAGCCCTGCCGCGTACACCAAGTTGCCTAGTACCAGCATATTACTTAACTGCTCATAAAACGCTACCTGTGGTCACTCCTTGGTATAGAGAACCGATTGTGATTAGCGACTGTGACAAAACGCCGTCTGCTCTATGTCCTCAATGTTTTTCAGCTAAACAAAAGCTGCCGAATATACTAGTGTGTAACGCGCGTTCCTTGAACAATAAAGCCGACGAACTCGAAGTTATAATCAAGGAGAACAAGGCCTCAATCACAATAATAAGTGAATGCTGGGACATTCTGACTTCTGAGTCAGCGCGCATCAAATGCTACACTGGCTACTTTAATACTCGTCGCGACCGTGGTCTGAATCGTCATAGAGGTGGCGTCGGACTTTACTTTCAGGATGATCTACCGTCAAAGCTGTTAAGTGATCCAATTGACTACGACCATGAGATATTGTGGACGGAATGTAAACCAATACATTTATCAAGAAGATTCTCGTGTTTGATAGTCGCTTTGGTCTATTAACCTGAAAGTACCAGAAACAGGAAAGAACTTATTGAGCATACACAGTTTTTCGTAGACAAAATGCGCCAAAAGTATGCCTCTCCTGCCTTTATGATTGCTGGTAACTTTAACCAAACAAACAAACAGTGGGTTTCCAGTGTCTTGGATTTGCGGCAAGTGGTCGCAATATCGACCCATCAGAGTGGCAGCATACTAAACCTGATCTTAACGAACCTTAAAGACGTCTATGATGCACATCGGTCCCTAGGACCCCTCCAGAATTTGGATCATTTTTTAATTTTTCTGGGAAGCAAATTCAGCAATCCCCAAAACCAAACGAGTCAAAACTACTATACGTCCGCTAATAAGAGATTCGATTTCTACGCTTGGTCGCTGGATCGGCAACTACGAATTTGATGACAGTTGCTCCGAGACGGACATCAATATCCAAGTCAGTAAGCTAAATAGCCTACTTCAGGAGAAGTTCCATGCTTGTTTTCCGACTAAAGTCATTACTGTTACAGATACTGGTAAACCATGGATCACAAGCGACCTCAAGGACGTAATTAAGACGCGCTGCCGCCTTCAAAATTCTGGACAAAATTATGCCCTCACTTACGAAACATCCAAAGAAATGGCATTCGTCAGTATAAAGGCTTGCTGGTAAAACGACACCCAAAGCTGAATAGACGCTGAATAGGAACTATGTGTCCTACCCTGGCAAGCTTCCACTAAAGTTGTTACGTGAATTCGCTATTTTCCTTGCCACGCCACTCTCCTCCATTATTAACCAGTGTCTCCAAAAGCAAGTGTTCCCTAGCGCTTGGAAGAGAGCGTAAGTTTGCGTCATACCCAAAGTAAAGAGTCCCAAACCTTGCGACCAACTCCGACCTATCTCAATAACTCCGAACCTGTCTAAGGTGACATAAACGTTTGTATACTGCGAGCTTTTGTCTCAGGTTTCTCCTTCTTTTGACCCACATCAGTACGGATGCTTGAAAGGAAGCAGCACAACTGTTTACTTAGTGAGAATGTATCAGTCTATCGACGAGTGGTTTGACCAAGGAAGTGCGATTGTCGATCTTCTCCAGGTGGAATACCCATTTATTTCGCATTAATGTACGTTTATATATTCGCCATTTCATAGCTGTGACAAATTTATGCCTAATGGGTGCATGTAAGCACATTCTCCTTTAGAGATCGATTTTTTGCAAGACCGATTCCAGTTCATCAACAGCCTTTTCCCTGGAGACATCAACTCCGAATGGGCTAAGCTCACGTGTGGTGCCCCACAAGGCACAAAACTTGCAGTGCTGTTGTTTTTAGCAGTTTTAAAATTTGTCCTTTTTGAGTATAAGGACAGGTTGAAGTACGTGGACGACTTGTCAGTTCTTCTGAAATATCTCATCGAAAACTCTGAGGCAATTCCCCAATTCAGTGATGCGATAACGAGCAACTTTGAAGACCAGCAACAGCCTTCAAATCAACGAAGGAAAAACCAAAATCCTTCGCTTTAATCTTCTTAAGAGGCACTTTGCCAGTCCCCCGTATCCTAGTGTATCTTTGGCTGTAATTCTTGGTGTCACTATAAAGGCAAATGGTGCGATTCGTACCCTTATCTTACTACGTCGTTTCGGTTTTTCTGTGTCCCAACTTAAGACGGCTTATCTTACACACATCCGACCAATTCTCAAGTATGCTTGCCCTGTATGGGGCCCTCTAGTCAACAACACAAGGTACTTAAGCGACCAACTTGAGTCACTACAGAAAAGAGCATTTAAAGTTATTCTTTCAGAAGCATATTTAAGTTATATTTTGCATTATCTGTTCTGCAACTACCGACCCTTCACAAACGTCGTTTGGGTTTGATCTGCATATTTGGCCAATTTCTTCTTAGCAGTGAAAGACATAGAGAGATTCTACCACCAGTTATGAAGAACAAAATAAAATCAAGGTCAGCTAGCAAAGTGAGACTGGAAACGCCTGCTCCAAGATCAAACCGTTTCGCCAATTCGTTTGTTCCTTTTTACATATCAGTGTTTAATAAGTTATAGTCTAGTGTTTTTCTTGTTTTCGTTGTAAGTGCTAGCGCCATTTAGTTGGAACTTTATTCTAAACTGTGGTAGCTTGTATAAATAAGACTATTCTATATTCCTCGGCGCTCTCTTTATCACTAGATAATGCCCTAAAAACGCTTTTCCTCAAATATTTCAAGCAGACTTTTTAGCTTTCATTCCCCAAAAATTACTTAAATTTTTACTGTACAATAGTCAAAAACTTCCTTAAACGAGTTTTTTGAATGTAAAAAATTCTTAAATTATTTCGCAATCAAACATTGTTATTTAAGGAAAATGCCATAGCTTGGAATTTCCGTTTAATGTTACTACAATTAGAATTTTGGCAGACACTAGTAGAATATTACCTAGTTTTCCAATGGATCTACTGACTTATTGTTGTTTTGTAAGGTTAAAATGCATGCTGATTTTACGTACTTGTGGAATATTCTATCTTTCTTTGTTTACAAACAAACTTAATATTACTTCTGTCTTATCAAGTGATCATGGGAGCAACAGTCCACAATCCATAGTAAATGAAATTTTAAAAAATGAATTTTTTAAGAAACTATCTCAAGAATAATATTCTTGCGTAAAACCATATTGAAAACAGCGATTTTTACCCCAAATTTAACTGAACAGTGCTTTGGTATTATAATAAGATTTTTCTTTTAGGATTTCAAAATAGAGTCTGAAATTCCTCAAAGACCAAATCAAATAAAAAGTACACGATGCTACCAAAGCTAAGTGCCGTTTTCTGCCATTTTGTCCCGCAAAACATAGGAACAAAATAATGAAGAATAAAATTCGTAGGACTACCAATCAATTTTTCATGGCAAGAAAATCTTTAACTCGAGGTTCCCAGTTCCCCATCTCGAAAACCGAAGAAAATCGTGTTTTAGCATGGGTAGCATGATTGTTGTGTCTCCTTTTCTTTTTTTTTTCGTGTATGACCAGGTTTTTATGTAGAAATATCTTTAGTGGTTTGTTCTGGTTAACCCCCCCATTTTCATATGCTTCCTGAACCAAAAGTTAATAAAGTACTCTAGCACCGAAACCTAAAAAAAAGGATGCATGAAAAGGACTTTATAGATCTGGAATCATAGAAACATGTAAATCTTTTTTATTATTTTAGGGCCTGGTTTGGTGTTCGTCGTCTACCCTGAAGCTATTGCCACAATGAGTGGCTCTTCATTCTGGTCAATCATATTCTTCTTCCTCCTAATAACACTTGGTAAGTCCTGGCTCAGAAATACTTTATGTCAATCGATAAGAAACTGCATCAATAAGCCCTCTGTCAAACTCGATTATCCCTTTGTAGAGGTCAAGTATTAATCGTTTTGCAGATATGAATACAAACTTTATTCATAGGCTCGTAAAACCCTACTGGAGCCACTCTGCAGGATCCACAACAAAGGCTCTCAGTGCGAGCTGCATTACAAATCGTGTACTTTTACAACGTCTAAGTGAGAAATTTGATGTGGTATCAATAGCCGTTTTCTGCAAGCGCTTCTACAGGCCTTTTTCTAATGAGTTATCGTTGCCTTTACCGCCATTTGCAAAATCAATTTTGAAAAAACGCAAAAATACAGTTTTTCGAATTGCCTGCAAGAAGAGACACCCCCACACTGAAGAAATGCTTCGTAAGATCCGTTTGGAATGATCTCTCGAGGGAGGTAGGTCCGGAAAACTTATCTGGTGATTTCTTGAAAACGAGGTTCGACACAATTCTAGGGAGAAAGCTTAGATGAATGGTTGACAAGCGACTTATCCCGCCTGCAGTCTTCTTGCTACTTCTTTATTTTTAACGGAACTGGGAAATAATAAAGAACCCGAATTGCAGCTACAGCTACCTATCGGGCGCCCAAAAATTTTTATACAAATTTTTCTGGTAGTAATAGATAGCACAAAATTAGCAATACTTGAGCATTTTATTTTAAAGTTGATGGGCTTTGTCTTGGAATTCGTCACAGGCATGAAAATGCTATAATGAATTTTCACGACTATGATAGGCATGAAAATAATCATAGGCATGAATCATATACCCTCGCCGTCTCTGACGGGCATGTAGGAAGCGATGTTTACTGTAGTCTATAAATATACAGAGAGTAGAATGTACCAAAGAGGGAAGTGCCTCCTGTGTATTATTTTTCTTTCTCGGCTACTTCTTGTTTTAGAGGTGGCTATAGAAACTTGAAAGGGAACTTGATTGGAAATTGCAAGTTCTAGTGCTCTTTAGAGGGGTTAAAAGCTGGTAAAGCAAGGGGGACGCCTATCCATGAATACAGCCTCTAAGAGGGCACCAAACTGAGTTTTGCTATGATTTTCTATCTCGGCTACTTCTTGTTTTAGAGGTGGCTATAGAAACTTGAAAGGGAACTTGATTGGAAATTGCAAGTTCTAGTGCTCTTTAGAGGGGTTAAAAGCTGGTAAAGCAAGGGGGACGCCTATCCATGAATACAGCCTCTAAGAGGGCACCAAACTGAGTTTTGCTATGATTTTCTAGGATGCTGCTGGTGGGGCCAAAAACCGACATTGTCCTCGGGCGCTGAAAATGGTAACAATGGTTCTTGAAGTAATGGCCCTATCCTAAGTAATTGACCACTATTTACAGATAATGTTTTATAATAGTAAAAGAATGACAAGTTTGATCTTGGATATTCCAGTAGCTTGAAACTCTAAGGATTGTTCCTTGGGCCAAGGGGCTATATATTCTTGTTGGAAGTGGGAGGGTGTTGGAGAGCTCCAAAATTGGCTGACAAACTTTTTTCTCCGAACGGCTAGAAAATTTGATTCGGGAATTCTTAGGCCAAGGGAACCATATGCACAAAAAAAATTAGGATAGTAGTACGGGCCCTCAGAAATTGGCCTAAAAACTTTTTTGTATCCTCTTGACGCTTACATCAGTCATTTATACCATTGAAAATTCAAAAGTCCTTAAACTTAGAGGAATTCAATCTTTCATGCATAATTTTAGGACTACTTAAAACAGTCAGTTTAGTTTCATTAATTCAGAAACGCAGGACATTTTCATTGATACTTTCTTCCTTTTAAATAGATTCCTTTGTATATAAAAGCAGTTGGTGAATAATTTGTTGATTAGCCAATTCATAATAAGGCTTCAACAAACTAAACAGAAAATAAAAAAAATTACAAATTAAAAAATGACAAATGTTCGTTTGCAGAGTATTCATTGATTAACTAAATTCGCAAGGAAAGTTGTGACAAAAGTATCCTTTTAAAACAAAAAAATCAAATTAAGTGTCGTTATTGCAATTATTTTAGTAAATGTTTTTTTTTCCATTCTTCTAATCTCTTGAGTTTTTGAAAAACAAAAACCACACTGTTCAAAATAAACATCGGTTTCAATAAAACCCAAATGCAATTGTGACACACTCTTGTTTGTGATAGGTCGGAGTTGTGCAACAATGATATCATAGAGATTTGCTTTTTTGTTCGTGTTGATATTGTGACCAATAAGAATACACCATTCAAAATACAAACTATTACCAGTAAAGTGCAAATGACCATTCTAACCTAGAGAGAGCTTATGAATAATTGTAACCCCATTATTATTTGTGATAATTTCTGTTGGATTCAAGTTAGAACTAACTATTAATTTTAATATTTGTTCGTTTTAGGTTTCACTTATTCCTACATTGTAATTGCTGTAGGTTAAAAATGTTAGTAGGCTGTTAATATCGTTAGGATAATAATATAACTTTTTAATTTTCTTTATAGTACCTTTTTGTTTGGAAAATAAGAAAAAAACGAAAAAAAGAAATCAAGTCATTTTTTTTATAACAGAGAGCCGAAACCGTTAATCTCGGGGCTAGCAGCCCTTCTACCTTGGAGCCAACCCCCATCATCCAGAAACTCTGACTACACCTTTGGTGTTAATCAACGAGCGAAATAGCAAAAATTTAATTCTTTTCAACTTATGTCTCTTAGGTAGGGTTTTTCACATACATTTGTGTCAATAAAGCGCACTTTAAATTTCGCATAATTGTTAATCTATATTTTTTAGGTCTTGATAGCACATTTGGAGGTCTAGAGGCCATGATTACCGGACTGTGTGATGAATATCCTCGATTCCTTGGAAAAAATCGGGAGGTTTTTGTTGCAGTTTTACTAATGGTCATATTTCTGGGAGCTCTACCCACTACAACATATGTGAGTAAAAATATGAGGTCTTAATATGTAACCACATTCTACGAAGAAACATTATAGGTCATTCACCCTTTTTTTGGAGGAGAGACATAAGTTAAGAAAGCTTCATAAGGGAATAAGACTGCTGAATGGCTCTGTTTTATCCTGTTTTATGATCTCTGTCACTAGCAACTAATTGCAGCCCCAAGCCACCTTAGGCCAACACAGCTGCGCAAGCTCCTCCTACACCCAAACCTCTTCAGAGAATTACTCTTTGCTCCTCCCCAAGAAGTTCTAATTCCCTTTGAATTTTTCCTTCTGACCTCTTCCCATTCCATTCAGGTACGACCTGCTTTTCGCTTGGCCCCAGTTGGATGATCGAATTGAACAATCTTTGGTATTCTGTCATTCCTTCTATAAAAATGTGTCCAAGCCATCTCAGACTCTCTTTCATTATGGCCATAAAAAGTGGGATAGAACCACATTTTTTTATTACAGCTCGTTGTTTGGCATTCGGTAAGTCAAGCGAGTAACAAAACTGTCCGTAGACAATCCCTCTGAAGAATATTTAACAAATCTTACTTTGTCTTCAGAAGCGGCCACGTTTCAGAACCATGCTTAACCATTGTCATTACCGTGTCCTTCAAATTCGAGAATTGGTTCGTAAACATATTTTCCAAACTTTTTTCAATTCTGAAAAAACACTCTGGGCCTTGGGCTACTGAACTTTTTACGTCTTCGAAGCGACCACTATTTTTATTAATAATACTACCCAGGTAAGTGAAGGTATCACTTGGTCGATGTTTTCTTTGCTTAGCATCACCTCTTCATCTTCATTTACTCCTAGCCTAACCTTAAATTAAAGTTTTCTTGACGTAAAATTTCAAACCTAGTTTTGCACCCTGAATATTTAAAACTTTCAAAAATTCATTCATTTTCATAGGATTTTTATCTAAAGCGCTCAATTCACTTGCATAATCTAAGTCAAGGAGAGTTTTAGCTTCCCAGTTGATTCCATGATCTCTCATAGCCTTTGTCATGTCTGTCCAATTATCCACATAAATGAAGGTAGAACACAACCCTGCTTAACTCCTGATTCAATACCAAACAAGCTACTAACCTGACTTTTGACCGAGGAATTCCTCACTTCAACAGAGGACCAAAGGGGTCTGATAGTACACGCACTTCTTAAATATTATTCTAAGAATGAAAATTTGGTCAACAGATCCTCTCCACTTCCTAAAACCCTACTGTTCTTCTCTTACAACTTTACCTGCAGCATCTGTAAGTCTAAAAAGTATCATCATACTAAATAATTTCCTTCCTAAAGTAACCAAGCTAATGCCTCTATAATTACTACACTCACTCTCATCACTTTACTTCTTTCCTAAAATCACTAGGTATTTCCCTCTTATCAAAGATCATATCCATAATCTTCAGTAATTTGTTTCCAAGTTTACAGCCACAATATTTCAAAAACTGATTTTCCACACTATCTGCATCTGAGGTCACATTATTTATTAATCCTTTTATGACTGTCCCTAACTCTTCTTCGCAAAAATAAGTCTTCTTTCATTTCCAAACTGTCACAACATTTTCATTCTTTTCTGTATCACTTATAGAAAACATTATCATTATCACGTTAACAACATTATCACGGCTTCAAAAATTCTCAAAATGTTTCGCCCATCTCTCTTTAACACTTTACTGACCACTAATTGAGGCCCCATTTTGATCTCTAAATGGGAGAAGTCCATACCGACTATAAGTTTCTTAACATGCCAACACAACATTTTACTATTATGCTCCTCGGCCATTTTATCCACGGCTATTTTATCCTCGGCGACTTTACCCACGGTCTCCGCTTCGCATCTCCTTAATTCATACTTCAACACCAGCTCTACTGCTCTTGCTTTCCTCTCGTTCTCATAAGGTCTGCCATTCAAATGCTTCTTGTACGGACAAGAAGTCTGTCTGACTGTTCCTAATTTTGCAGCTAAACTATTTAAGCTATAAACTCGAAATTTTCTGCACATAATCCTGGAGCCATGAGAATGAAAATTAAGCTAAAAAAACTGAAAAAGAAAAGAAACAGAACATGGAAGAGTGACACGAACTAAAAGATGTATTTGCATAAATGACATTACATTAATAATTTTTTTGTATTGAAACTATTTTCAATAACGACAACTGCACAAATATATTTGTATTTATATAAATATTGAAACCAGCGCGAGCGAGAGCTCCTACGACGGGCAAAGGCCAGAATGAGTGGAGGGAGGCTTGAAAAAGAGTTTCTAGGCGAAAGACAAACATGGGTTGTTGTTAGTCGGTTTACGATAAATTGAAAAAGCTAGTTCATTATTATTTCAATGGATCCAAATATCCAGACGGTAACTTATTCCCTGTTTCTTTTTCAATCATAAAAACTAATTCCCCTCCCAAATTATTTAAATGTTCCAGAAACCCTTAAATTTGTGATTCCCCATAATTCCAAACAACTAAAACATCATCCATATATTTACCCCAAAATTTAGATTTAAAAAAATATGTTTCTATAGCTAAAGTTTCTACATACTCTACATAAATATTTGCTAACAGCGGACTTAAAGGTCCTCCCTTAAAAGATATGTACATTTTGATAAATCTTTTGGTATTTTATCTAAAAACTTGATGAACATAAAATGAGATGGAAGAGTTA
Organism: Artemia franciscana; assembly: GCF_032884065.1. Taxonomy (NCBI): domain Eukaryota; kingdom Metazoa; phylum Arthropoda; class Branchiopoda; order Anostraca; family Artemiidae; genus Artemia; species Artemia franciscana. The sequence continues at coordinate 392,506 of NW_027062701.1, forward strand.
TCAGCGAGAATTTAAATAGAAACTATATAAAATTTAGTTACAATAACTAGTAGGTATACTAATTATTTCAAGTTTAGAGATAATTTTTTCCATCAAATTAGGGGATTAGCAATGGGACTACTAGAGAATATTATGTATGAACGCACTGTTTCTTTCCTCGTTTATTTTTTTGAACTTAGTTATTGGTCCATTTGTTTCTCATAAATAAATTTGTGAATTCTATCTTCAAGAGCTACGCCTTCTTTGTCCTCATCCATATAGAATCTTTTGGTCCCTTTTGTCAATTTTGCAAAGCTAGATTTTAATTTTTTTTTTTCATACACGAGTGTTTACAATATCTTGTTGTTTGTTGAAAACACCAAATGGGTGATTTCTCTTACCATTAGAACAGAAACTGTTTGGGGCATTATTACAGTCTTTATATCAAGGAACTTATTTTTCAGGGAGGCACATACCTAGTTGAGCTACTTAACGCCTACGGACCAAGCATCGCAATTTTATTTGTTGTATTTGTTGAGGCCATTGGTGTCAGTTGGTTTTATGGAACAGAACGATTTGCAGATGACATTGAAGAAATGCTTGGTTTTCGTCCAGGCATTTTCTGGAGAATTTGTTGGACGTACGTCAGTCCAATATTTATACTTGTAAGTCTCGTGTTATTTGATCAAATTACTCCCGCATTTCTGGAAACAGAGCAAAAGTAAGGGCAATGTCGCTGTTTTTTCGTTTTAATTAGTTTCCACGTCTGTCATTGTCAGATGACACAACTTTTAATTTACATGTGGTGCCGTACTAAAAGAATTCCTAGAGCGAAAGTATCAAAATTAATCTTTCAAAGCACCAAATGGGCCAGAGTTTTTCTTTTACGATTTGTTTGACAACGAAAAGTTCCATTTTAAATTCATCCTGAGACGAAACGAGATAAACCTAAGTGATGAACCATTATAAAAGACATAACTGACGGCAGTTTATTTTCGAACCAGTACTTTTTATCTTCAGCCAGTCGTCTGGTGACAAAATAACGTAATATTCTGTAGCGATATTACCGTAGAGGCTAGCATAAGAGCAGAAACTACGAATGCTCATGGGAGACGGGGGGGAGGGGTATTAGTCCCGTAAGCATAGACAACCAAATAAAACTGTGTAGAATTTTGTGACAATCTCAAAAAATATGGCGCTTTTTAGACAATCAACTTCTTTTCAAACAGTTGTCCCTCCTTCTTCCCCTGAATTTATTTTACAGGACTGCTCATGAATGAACAATGTTTTTACTTCTGCCTGTGGTACAACCCCTGATGGTTTGAAAGTCAAACCGCCAACTGTCTCATTCGGATATAAGGGTAAAAGAAAATTGTCGAACTACCTTTTGGGCAAACTTTGAGCCACTATTTCAAGAAACATTCTACTACTGACTTTTTTCATTTAAAAATCATTAAAATAGTTCAATCCAAATGCTAATGAGCCATATACTTTTGATGCGTTACATACTTTTTTTTAACTCTGCCACATCGTATAGAAGGAGTAATCATAAACCTAAATCTTTGGTCAATGTATAAGAGATTTCATAACTGAGATAGGGACAAGGTGAACACATTACTCGATTTCTTTTTGTGTGCTCTTTTCAAATATAGTAATCGGTTCACTCAAAATGCATCCCCTCCCCACCTGATGGTTCCATCTATAGCGCAAATAACATATTCCTTCGTTAAATCAATGCAGGCATACCTTCTAGCATCTATATTCTCAGTTGGCACGGATATCTTTACACTTTGTAATTTATCTCCGTGTGTGATCTGAGTGTCTAATTTATAAAAATATTATTTAATCATTTAATAAATGTATAATAATGGAAGGAAACATGACAGTCTGATTAATAAAAACATATATTTATAAAGTTAGAATTTCATTATTTTAATGTTTTCTTTTAGTTTTTAGATATTGCTTTGGCTAAATATGGAACCATGAGAAGGGGTAGGGGGTCTATTTGCAAGTGATTTGATTATTAGTGGATTTATTTGGAAAGTGCATAAAAAGGAATCCATCCAGCCCGCGACAGGATGTGGGCCTTCCAGCTCGCATCTTATGCCCTTCTTTGCTATCTGGCCACTTAAGACGTCCGAACAAAATTTCGAAGTGACCATTTTATTTAAACAGTTAAAAGGTCCAATAAAAAAGCATCCAGGAATGGTGTGACTCCACATCCCCAGAGGCAAGCGCCGTATATAATTTAAATTTTCAATTGTTTGCGCACAGGTTTTATAATAGAAGATGGATGACTTGTTCCTATTAATTTTGGGTTTCATTTTAGTGTAGGATTATCCCATAATTTTCAGGTAGCATTAAACATTTTGTGGTTAGGAGGGAGGGGGGTAGGTTTGCCCTGAGTAGAGGCATACAAACTTTTGTCCCTGCTCACTTTGAAACTTACAGCCGCAAGTTTTTGGGCCAAGAGCATCATAATGTGCAAAAATTACTAAGAGGCACAGTTTCCCCCACTGAAAACAGAGGGGGATCAAAAAGGAAGAATACAAATTCATTATCTATTTTAACTTCTGTTCGTTTGACTATTTATCTATAGCATTAACCGTCATCTTTATGTTTAACCTGATTTTTTGTTTTTAATTTTCGTTCGCTTAGGGTTTCATTTATCCATTGATTGTTATTTCTTTTCGTTTTCGGTTTGGATATTATTTGCCTCTATTCCTACAGGGATAGACTATTTTATGGCTCTTTACTTTTCCTTGAAAAGCTTCTCATTGAGAAAAACATTTTTTTTTAAATTAATACACAGAAGGAAAAGACAAACTAAGTGAAATTTCTGTTTCAGATAATATTTTGTTTTTCAATATTCGAGCCAGTTGAATTGGACACAGCAACTTACAAGTATCCGTACTGGGCATTACATGTTGGATGGACGTTAACAGCCATCCCTCTGGCTTGTATACCCACTTATATGATATATAAAATACTTTCAGAAAAAGGATCGCTCAGAAAAGTAGGTTCTTTGTATTTGTTTATTTTTTAAACTAGCAGTGAAACCCGTCGGGCAACTGGCATAAAAATAAAAAATACCGTAGCATGTACGTTTTTATGAAGATCGGAAGAAATCTGTTTTAGCCCTCCTCAGCACAACATTTGAAGTGAACCTGTACCCCCCCCCCCCAACAAAACCTTCCTTGGAATTTTCAACTTGATCCCCGAGCCGTGAGACAAAACAGGGTAGACTTACCAATATCATAACTTTGGAAACAGTCAAGAAGTAAAGCCCCCCCCCCCTGTTCCTTTTAATTGATTTTTTTTATTTAACTAGACGCGTAAAAAAGTATTTTGGATGGGGCTGACAAGTCCACGAAGCTGATGTTAAATTATATAGTATTCAATTTCGAGTGTAGAACAGTAGCAAATTCCGATTAAATAATATGCGAGGACCCCAAATGAAAAAAAAAAAAAAAACTTATTACTTATTCTGTAAAGTACCAAAATTAAGTTCGTTATGTCAAGAAACTAGAATGTCTAAGGCTATTACCAGTTTCTTTTGTATTCAGGGTCTGTTTGTTAAGTTGGAAAAAAAATTGGTAGCTTTAACTTCATTCTAACTGTGGTAGCTTCAACTGTGTAAATATGGCAGTTTTAACTGCGTTTTTTCATCAGATCCATCAGATAAAATATAGCATCAGAAACATAAGGGAGGACGTTTTTTTTCAGAAATCCTTGTAGTAATTTCACCAGACACAGACATCGTTAATTCTAACAACTTTTACGGATTTTTCCGCCTCCGTAAAATAACTTATCTTCCTATTCTAAAACTGTGCAAGATCTCGCTGCATTAGCTTTTGAAAATTAACTTTAAACTTAATAAAAGTTACACAATTGGGATTAGTGTAGAAAATTTAACGCTTTGCATATGTTTACTGTTTTCGTACTTCTATTTGAGTTAGGGTCGTACTTCTGTTGAGTTTGAGTTATGCTGCTAATCATGAGGATCGAGTGGTTAGCCACCAGACTAGATCTACCATGTCTGTTAGGATTAGGGTCCGAGTCCAGGTGTCGATGGTTATTTGGTTTGGAACTTTGGTTAGTGGCATTACTCTAGATAAGCTAAACCGGAGTCGACACGGATCTAAATGGACAACTAGAAAATCTGGGGAAGATAAACAGGAAGGGTGTGCGCACCACTGGTAGGGACTGTATATTCCAGTGTCATGTTCCTTACCTTTACTTTCTTAGAACTATTGGTTGGTTTTCATTGCCCTAGGACGTATGGAAAGTGAATTGCCAAGAAGCGACTCAACCTTACTATTTTTCATTCCTGGGCTTATGGTTAATAGATTTACCATCTGGTCCAAGGAAAGACATGTCCTTGAAATTTTCCATCAATATCAACAGCCTACATGATGCAATATTTTGAGACTTTTATTTTGTCTGTTAGGAATATTTTCCTGGTATTACTGTTTTGGGAAGTTTGAACAGGTGACCGGTATCTGTTTCTCTTTTTCTTGTTTCAGTCCTACTGAGTAGCCCTTTTTCTAAAAAGATTTAGATCGCTTTTTGAATTAATTTATCACCTCAGAGAACTTTCTTCTTCCGGATTCTAATTTATTTGGTGTAGGACGAATCACGTGACTAGAAAGCTTCTGTATAAAAATCAAACAAGTATAAAAACAAATCTTATATATGCCTAAACGATAACCCAGATAGACTTCAATTTTTTAGAGATTGCGAGCTTCGTTCATAGTGAGGGATGAGAAGATTCATGCTACGACACATGTAAACCAGAACGCAGAAGGATCTTATGGAACACATGTTTGAAACACTGCCAATTACTGTCTGGCTTTGCTTAAGGAGTTTCAATCAGCCATTTGAAACTTCTTGGCAATTTTTATAAAACAATTAATTGTTATGTTTTGATTTTTTACATGTCAAATAAATGTTTTACGTGTGTTTGATTTTACTTAAAATATTCGAGCTAGCAGAGACAAACAAGAAGAAATGCAATTTAAAACGATTTCGCTTTTTATTTACACACTAACTTTGATTAAGCTACCTTTGAATTATGGTAGCAACTTGCTAATACTAAAGCCACTAGAACAGAAATATTTCCTTATAAATAACTTCCAGGAGTAACAGATTTCATTAGAGACAGAATAGCTATTTACTTGGGATGAATACAATTGGAAGGGCATAATTTCTTACATAGTGAAATTTTTTCTCAGAATACTGAACCCAAAGAGGTGCGGAAAATTTCCCTCTGTAGAATGTCCCTCATACAACGACACAATTCGTTTCTGTAGAGTGAAATGGGAGCGATATGTGGCCGATGATACTTTTGAAACTTACCCCAAGGATAATAGCGATTTCAGGATTATTAAGTGTGCTGCAATGGTAAAAATAGAGCATAAATTATTTTGCCCACTAACAGAGACAATTTGCAATTTATTCATCTGAAAAAAGTCAAGTTCTCATTTGACTACTTTAAATATTTAAGCCAATACTTGAAAAATTATTTAAATACTATGTTCTATGGATTTTCATTAATTGTCCTGGTTATTTTGTAAGCATAAGTTTGGCTAGAGCACGAGAGGGGGGGAAGGGGTTATTCAAAAACTGAGTAAAACATGCTTTAACCATCCCACCCTCGGTCGAGTAAAATGCTAAATACACCCAAGCTTGAAGGGTGTTTTACTGAATGATTCGTTTTGAACACCACCACGAAGGCTTCGTTATAAGACTAGTTGAGAAAAAAAAAGAAAAGAAAAGAAAAAAAGGCCATCAATGAAAATATGGAGTGTGTTTTCTTGGTCAAGGATTAGTTAAATACTATTTAAAATTTTCTCATAAAGTACGCCGTGGAAAAACAGGTTTAAACAAAATTCAACGACACGAGCCTAATTTTTGGACCTAAAATCAATCAAAGACTATTTCTATTATTATAGTGTTTATTCGTGAAATGCGCAACGAAAACAAAATCAATGAAAATTCAAACAGAAGTTAAATACCGGCTTTTAAAAGGCTTCGAAACGACAAACCAAAATTCCTTCCACTGACTAAAAGTAGAATGTCGTTCCGATAATCTAATGCCATCTTCAATCACAGATGCAAAGTCACTAAATGTCTTATTATTCCTGACAAAATTCAATCTTTCTTCCCAGGCGTGACTTATGGTCTGTAGACTTTCTATTTCTGTAGCTGTCATCTCACTTGGTTGACTCAGCTTCCGAACAATTTTAGTTATATAGTAAAATACCAGAGTAACAAGCACCATTCCTCTACAAAAATACAACAATTATAATTTCATACAAGGGGTTAACGGCGGCGTGTTCCTGGAGTCGATTTTAATAGATGAATTTTTCTGCTGATCAAACTACTATAATACTTTTCTTATCTAAGTAAGTTCTTCTTACATTTTTTTTTTTTTTTGCAGATACCGACCACACAAAGTATCACTATTGCGAATTTATCGATATTATATAATATATTACGACATTATCACGAAACTCCTAGTACTTCTGATCAGATGAGAAAGAAGTTTTTCGGTGTAACTTATCATCAAACATTAGCGACGCCTCAAAAAAAAAAAAAAAAAAAAAAAAAAAAAAAAAAAAAAAAAACTAATGTTGAAATAAAATCCCTTAAGCAAGCATTAATTATATAACTATATCAAGCCAAGGTTTCCTCTTATCGAGCGACAAATCAATTTTTACTAATACACGGATTTACACTGGATGCGGCAGCTTCGGACCCATCCACTTTAAAATGGTTAAATTTGTTAAATTTATGAGCCATTCTTATTCAAATTATCAATTTTCTATTATTATTGCGCCCCCGACATTTTTTATTATCGCCCCCCCCCCAAAAAGGCATGACATCTAATACTGTATTTGCCTGTATGTGTTGCTTCACATACAAGTTCCAGTTTTCCCAAAAGTCTAAGAAAAGAAAGTCTAAATTGTAATTTTTCTCTGTTTCGGCTTAAAGGTCCCTATTCTAAAATTTTTGATTCGGCAACGTAGAACAAAATATCAACTAAACAAAGCTCGGAGGAAAGCAATGTATTACCAAAACTAAGAAACATGTTTTTGGGAGACTGGATTAGAAGCACTGGAATGAATTTAAATTTACATCTGATCCTAAAAGAGCACCTAAATCTTGAGTGGCAAACACTGTCCGATTTCAATTTGCGAGTGCCCGTAACACCCAGCAAATCCCTAAGCAGGAACAATCATGTGATATTATATGAAGGGTACTAGAAGCGAGTATTTCTCCATCGTACAATAACGATCAATTTGTTTCTTACGCACACAAGAGAGTATATGTTTTGGTCTTCGTTTTTATCCCTGTCGTCTAACAGACAACTTCGTTCTTGCTTTGTAAATATTCAGCAGGCATAATCGTTGTCATGGACATGTTGAGACGATTGACAAGAACCTGATGCATATAATTGCAGCTGAATACAGGCTTAAAGCCAAGTCGTCGGTTAAAATAAAGATACAGATGTTTACTAATATGAAGCAAAAGCATATGTTCCAAAAGTTTACTGACATTAAAAGTAACAGAAATTGGCCAATGGAAAGAAAATGTCGATGGACTTTCCGCCGTTTTCAGAATAAAAGCCCCTATTCTGCAAAAAAAAAACCCTAGAATTAAAGAATTTAACAAACCCATTTGAAACTGAAGCTAAACATAAAATACAAAAAAGTTAAACATGAGACATAAAATTTGACTGTAATTTCTTTTTTAAAGGGTTGACATCAACCTCAAAGCCCTAGGGGAATGACCCTAAGTTCCTTAAATTACCCAATTCTTGTAGGTACAGTATACTAGAAAAGAGAGCCATGCTTTGTCTCGATCAGCTACGAGCTCTTACGAGTTGTACGCTAGACTAAGATTCCCAGAGTTTCCCAATGTCTACTCTGAAAACAAATGGCCAACCTGAGTAAATCGAAGGACGCTCCATAGATACTTTTTTCATTATGCGCTTCTATATGACTTCTAATCTCTGCATAGTAAAACAGCGAGGGACATAAAAAGAAATTGTGCTTTTCCAGATTGTCAAAATTAAGTATCTGCAATATCTTGGCAACGCTTTGGGGTAGCATGCTGAAACGCTCAGGGAATATTTAGGGGGTACGGAGGCAAGTGGACGGTGAACTATAGCAAAGGAGAGAGGGTACTGCTAGATGAAATATATATATATATATATATATATATATATATATATATAATATAATATATATATATATATATATATATATATATATATGAAGTTGAAACTTTTAGGTACTGTCGGCGAAAGAAAGGTGAAGAGTGGGAAGAAAAAATTGAAAATTTGAGTGGTAGAGGAGAAGGGCCTAAAGGATTTTACGTCAGATCCAGCAAAACACAAGCTCCGGTCAAAATCATAAAAAAAAATTTAAAGATTCAGATATTAAGAAAGCTGAGCGCTCGCTCTGATATTCATGTATTACCATAGAGATCGACTTCTACTTTTTTTTTTTTATTTGTCATGATACCAACGACAAAAAAAAAATCACAAAGCTTATCAGGTTTACAAGTAGAATTGGTGCTCTATCCCCTTAATCCCCAACCCTCTAAATGGCTTTAATGTCAATTAAGTTTAATTGGAAAAAATATATATTTTGAACAGTGCAAGTTCTGCTTATGAGAAAACACCGAAAAAAACCACTACATATGGAATAGATATCTTAGGATGGGGGTTCGGATGGCTTTTGCCCCAAAGAAGCCAAATATTACGGATGTTTTCAATTCAATTTCTTCTTTATAATTACTACACTGAAATATCAAAATTGCTAAGACTTCCACGAATTAATATCATTATATATTAAGCAATAGTCAACTTTTATTTGTCTTTCCAGTCATCTTTGTAAAAATAAAAAAAAAATAGTAAATAAAGTCACAACCTTTTTTACGTCTCAATGTGACTCATTTCTCAATATAAAAAATATAGACATGTTGAAAGTTATTAAGAGTAATGATAAAGGATCAAAGGTCATTAGCATGATGATAATATAGCTTTTTTTATAATAAAGAAGGATAAATTCCAGAAAAGAGTTTTTAAAAGCAAATTATACTTTCAATGGCTTTACACCAATTAATCTTTAAACCAGTATTTAGAAAGTTCCAAAAACTGCCACTGTAACCATAGAGAATATGGTTTGTCTTGTTAGGTCTGAAAGGTTTGTATCTGAAATGGTACATACTAGTGGGAGAAGGTCCTGGCAAAAACCTTATAGATCATAAATCCAGAGGCTTTACAATTTATGAAGCCACTTCTCGGAGCTTGTCGTATCCCTCCACCCGCTTCGTTCATAACATTCGGTATTTCAGGTATTTGCACCGTCCAAATGTGATTCATCATAACCTCATCGAGGTGGATTCTAAAACCTACTTACCTCAAAGAAAGAGTTTGCATTTTTGATCTGAAGCGGTTTAATAAATTCCAGGATGAACGAATTTCACAAAGCGAAATAAAATGGCTGGAGATATCAACGAGGCGCTCAATCATTGAATTTCTTGCTTCATTCAAGTCTGAGATGTTTATCCTCTGTAAAATCAGTAGTACCAAACTTAGTAGCAGTAAAAATTTTGGCTCTGCTCCTTCCCTAGAAAAAGAAGAAGCAAATTTACATCCAAACTTGGACCAAGGCTAAAAATCATTCCCTTAGAAGTGACCAGTGAGAACAAGTATCATCAAGAAACGGGTTCATTGGTATCACATGGTACGATTAGGGAACTTCTTTATTCCTCAGTCATAAAGAACAACCATAAAGAAATCCGATCATAACTGTACACAAAAGCTACAGTGGGACAGCTTAGGCCAATCCAGCGATGCAGCAGATTTAGTGGACGCTAGGCTGCAATCTGATAGGCAAAACTTGGGACTTAAAACATTTTTGACTGGGACTGATTACCTGAGGTTAGTGACTTCTGTGGTCGCTTGCCAGGGAAGGACCCAATTTTTTTGTAAAACCAAGATTCACTCAAAATCTGAAGTACTTACTACCTACGTTTCGGAGTTTGCTAGGGTGCAGTGCTATCAGGCATCAAAGTCTTATAGTTGGTTGAATCCTTGACACCAACTCACCAAATTACACAGCTCAGAACTTACTTGTTTTTACATCTAGTTACGCTATTTTGTTGTGCAAATTTAAGAATTGGCCTATTTTTTCACCGATTCAGGAAATAGTACGTTTTTTTAGTCGAACCACGACTAAGGGTGTTCGTGTACCGATTCGGAACTTATCCTGTTTTCTTGTGAGACAGTGGTTATTCTTGCACAAAGATATTAAACATGGAAAGCTTAGAATTCGCTTCGTTTCTCACCGAGTCAGAGCTTCACTTGTTTTGCAGTGAGTCAAGACTTACTGACTTAGCTCGTTTTTACATCAAGTTGATCCGTAGCTTGGACTTCCTACGTTTTTGCATCCGACTAAGACTTAACTTGTTTTGGCAGTGGTAGTCTGGAGCTTCAACTGAGCTTATTGGTGCCGACGCAGGAGCTTATTTTTGCACCAAATCAGACTTAAGATCGTTTTAAACATCCCGGGCTAAAATTATTTTTCTGCTGAGTCAAGACTTTTGGCAATGAAACAGAACTTTGCAATAATGACACTTCTATCCAACCATAAAAACTTATTTTTGCAGAAGTGGTTGCATAAATTTAATTCCCACGTCTTATACTAACATAATAAAATTATTATAAAATAAAAATCTAATAAGTGCCTGTCTCAGACCTGCGTAAATTTTTGGAACTATTAGCCCCACTAAAACTAGTAATCTATTTATAGTAAAGATCTGAGTATATCAAAAGATGGTATAAATGCTCAAGAACACAAATGAGGGGTGCAGTGTCAAGTTAAAATTTCAAGGAGTTTTTCAAGAGAGCAAGGAGATTTTAAATATTGCCTTTAGCGGTAGGGATAACAGTAAAAAAGCTCTTTCTCTCCAATTATTGATTCCTTGAGAAAGGACCAATAATTTTTTTTGAAACTCGAGATTAGATACACAACTTAACATATCAAGGGCACAGTTATTCACAGAAAGAAACTCGATAGAAACTTTTTGACCAAAATTAGGCCCAAAACCTTTTTTTACAATGAGATAGGGGGTCGAAATACCTTTTTTCAGCCAAATTTGTTTTTCAAAATTAGCTTTGGCTTGCAGGATATGTGGCCAGAGACAAAGGGATCTCAAGCATGTGGATAAGAATTGCATTGATTCGTGACACCCGAATTTGTTAGCAACTTGTCAAATTTGCCAGTAACTTGCTCAGAATGTAGAATGAGCCAAATGAACCAAAGAGGAAAAGAGTATGTTAGAAAAAAGGCTGTATATTCATGAAACACAAAATGGGACAAGTTATTTTTTTCTCCAATCAGCTTTATACTTTAAGGGTAAGTAGACCAGACCAAGGGGAAGTTTAAGCAAAAGATTCTTTTTTCTTATGTTTTTATTCTGATGTTTTATCTCAAGGCAACAAAACAGAACCTTTTTTAATAAATGATCTTGACATACATTTATTCAAATAAACAAACAGTTAAAACAAATAGCTGAAGATATTTATATATCCATGGATGTCTATAGGATGGGGGCAAGTATAGCTTCAGACCAATAAAAGACCAAAAATTATCCAGATTTTCCACTGGTAAGAACAATAACCCTCTTCCCGATCTACCCGAAATCCTTTAAGTAAAACAATTATTACAATTTTACTGCATAAGACTAGTGCTGATCGAAAATTTTGACTATCGAAAAATTGGGATGTTTTTTCGTTTTGCTATTTGCAAATGAACCGGCCAATTCATGAGCTGCTTTCTCACTAAAAAGGGTAGTTTTGCGAGGAGGATGGTATCAATACATCGAGGAGGATGGTATCAGCCAGGCTAAACCTATAAGCTAACTTACTTGATGACTGATTCATTGAGCCATTTTTCATAGACATCAATTATAACGAAGTACAAATCAACAGATTCAGCCCCATCTATTTTCTTTGAGAGATATACATATAGACACAGGAAGCCATTCTTTTCCAAACATTTTCCCATGAAATTGTTGATACAGAAGTTGTCTGGCAGGTGAACGAGCGGCAGTACTGAGTCCCAGGTTAAATAAGCAAGGCAAGATTCACCTATATTAAACAAATTTTAACATACAAATTAAATTTTAATATAAAAACAAAACACTTAAAGCGCTTAGGCTGCTGCTGTTTTTTCGTTTGCTAATTTTTTTTTCATATATGAAACTGATAAGTTGAATGCTACAGAGGTCGAAAACTAAAAAACTGTCTTATTAATGCTATTAAACCAGACCAAAAAGTGGTTGAACCTGATCGAGAAGTTGAACTTCTTTAATAGCTTCATCAACTTCAAACTACTAGACACGTTTCCATAATTTTGTTTTATCCTATTTTTCCGACATTATTTTGTAAAAGAAACCTTGAATAATGAGTCTGGTGAAGACGACCGATTAGATCTATCCCTTGTCGTCTCTTTGTTTTTTACTCTGAAGTTTGTACCACATGTTGCAATTCAAAATTATGATATGAAGCCCAATTGTAATTTTTAAAAAGAAAATGTTGGTTATTCTTCTTGAAATAGCAAGAAATTTTAAAAACAAAAACAAAAAAACGAGATATTGCGAATAATTTGAAAATTATTAAAATTATTGCGAATAATTTGGACAAGACACACTTGTCCTTTTGGAATTGTACGGAAATCCGAAATTGTGAAATTCTAAAAAACTGACCTAGTGAAGTTTCTCTTAAAGCTGTTCTATTAGACAAGGTGAATTCAAATTATTTGGGGGTAATTAGGGAAGAGAAGTTGATGGATAACAGAAAATTTTTGGAGTGATTAAAATTATTTTGTGAATTTTACTGTAATTTCAATTCCTCCAAAAAGGGGAGGCATATGACTAGAGTACCCTGGAAATGGTTGAACGAACAGCTAAACGTTCAAATGGAGGTAAGTCTTTTTATTAGACAGTGAAAACAGATACAAAAGTCTGCATATTTTGGTCACATGTACAGCGATCGTCATCAGCAGAAATCCTAAAGCATTAAAATTAAAACCATATTTATACAGAACCAAATTATTAACTCCGGTTCATAAATAGTTAACGGTTTATTCACTAGATTATTCTGAAAGTTCATTAACAGGGTTCATCCAAAGTCTTAAAACTTTGGATTAAGAGTTGTAATTTTTTTTTTTCAATATTGCCTAAATGTAAGTTGAATTTTCTAATTGGTTACCTCTTCCCATATATACGACGTGTTTTCGTCATAATACTTTAAATTAGGTAATTTTTTTTCCAAAACCACACTAACTTTTTATAACGAACGAATAAACGTGATATATGAATAAATGTACTTATCCTCATTTGATCGATTTTTGTTCGTCATAGAAAGGCAGTGTCATCTTGGAAAAAATACCTAATTTAAGGTATTACGTCGAAAAAAAAGTAGAGAGAATGGTTGAACAAATGTTTACTGATGGTAGTTGATTGTAGAATGGCTCAAGGTTAAATCAGTTTAGTTTCTAGCTGCTCAAACTATAGCATTAATGGATATTAGGAACTTTTTTAATTTGTTTGTTTTAAGTCTAGGTGGTTAGTTTTGAAGTTCAAAGATGTTAGTACCACCGAGAGGAGAGGGTGTGGTAAACTTCTCAACTAAAACCTATCTGCGATTATTGGATAATTTACACAATTTGGGGTCATTACGCATAGGGCTGTGGTGGTTATGTTGACCTTAGAAGCATGTTTAGTAGGCCTTTCAATGTTTTTGAACAAAATGACAACCTCTAAATTTGTATCCAATACTATGTGACATGATGGGGGGGGGGGGGGGGGGTTATCAGGAAATTGTCCAGAAGGGATTTGTTGCTTTTCTGGCACTTCATAAGCCTCAGTTTGAAGGCGATTAGAAATAAAAATTTCTGGCCATTTTTGGGTTCCATTTCATAGGGAGTCTTGTGCCGGAGTTTTTTTAATAATTTTTTTTTTCACATTAGGCTATTCTTGTCCTAACTACTGAAGACTGTGAACATCAGACTGAAGAAGGACAAAAACTTTCTAGCCCGTTGCCTAATTTTCTATCACCCCCCCCCACACTAAAACAAAATTATTAATATTTTTGATCCAGAGAACGATACCTGGAAGTTTGGAGCATATCACAAACCAAACATCAAACAAGGTGTCCTTTTCCATCATAAAATTAATGATGAAACAATAGGTAACTTGCATTATCAATAGCTCTTGCCCCAAGGGCTGTAGAGTCATGTCATTCCTGGAGACATAATCGTCAGGTCTTCAACTATTTTAAACAAAATGGCTATTCCAAGATTTTGATCGGATATCTTTGGAGTTGTGAGAAGGGGTAGCATAAAAGGGCACAGGATGGAGCCTGTTTGTCTTCCAGTAGCTTTTGACTCCTAAAAAAGGCATTAAAACTTTCATTTTCTAATGAGCCCCCTCTGAAGTTTCAATGACCACTCGTTCCATACGAAGTAGCCAGAAAAAAATACACTGTTGGCTTAAGTCTCTTTAATCACATCGATACTCTGGTATCGATCAGATCAGATCGATATCGATCTGATATCACATGTGAAACTGATAAGTTGAATGCTCACATCGATCAGAGGCATCTGATCGATGCCTCTGTGGGAGTTTTGGATTTGCATAAAAGGAAGTCACGAAAAGACAGATCCCCCCTCCCAAAAAAACAAAAACAAAAAAAAGCATAAAAATAGACAAAACTGCCATAAAAAAGCACTGGCACTAATTTTAGGATCGGTCTAAACTTCCACATTTAACGTAAAAGATTATCTCAATAGAACAATAAACCGCATACATCAATTTTCTTTAGTTATGTTTCATAACAGTTAAGGCATCTCTCTTATGAATGAATCTGCGTCTTTTACACTTGCCACGGCAGTATACATACCTGAGATTTCAAATTGAGCTTCTAAGCAGGTTTCGAGTATCTCCGCCAGAAAAACGGCCTGCATAGAAGACGAAGCAGAGGATCCTAGAGTGGCAACTAGAGCAAAATGACCAGACGAATGAGAGGAGAGCCATCGTTTGCAGATCAAAGAAACAAGGTAGCTAAAATTACTAACATCCTTCATGACTGAGTAAAACTCTTGAAGACTTGAAGACATTTCAATTATGTACAAATCTTTGTTACTGACATCTACAATAAGGGAGAAAAAAAAGAAAAAAAAAAGGAAAAAACAAAACTTGGAACCGCACTAATGCTAACATGCACAATAGGGACAATTCCAGTTGCTGATTTTAAGGAGTGGAATGATTCGGCATATTTAAATCAGTTTTTGTAATTAAACAGAACAAAGCAAACTGGAGGAAGTATATTGTCCCTACAACGTGTAAGGCAAGAGACATAGACCGAAACAGGACCAAATCAAATCGATTCCAACTATATACATCACACCACTCACATACTTTGTTGATCTATAGTTTTAGAAATAGCTTGGACAGGCTGAGCTAAACTTGAAACGTAATTGATCGTCAGGTTTTTTCGTCAATATGAACATACACATGGATTGATGACAAAAATATGACTTGGTCCAGGTTTGAAGCGATTGAGCCGCAACTACGGGCCTATGTTTTCGTGAGGTTTGCCAAGCACTATCAATTCGGGAAGTAATCAGCACATTTCTGGCTCTATTAAATATCCGGCAAATCTTCAATGAAAATCATTTAACTTGTTTCGACTTTGCACAAAATCAGGAATTATCTTGCTTTTACATACGAGTCATCCAATATTTTTTTTTCTTCAAAATAGTTCATAACAATAAAGTTCCCAACCTCTCAAATTTTCACAAATAGCGTCCCAAGAGCCAATTTTTAATGAAAAGACTATTATCATATAATTTGATGAGCTCATCAAGGATTACAAGATTAAAATATTAATACTATAGAGAGGTGTGTAAGCAAATCTTGGTTAAAAATTGGATTTTCTTGCCCCGAGTTATCTTTATAATTTGTGAAATAAGAAAGGACCAAATATACGTTAGTTTTTTAGCAACATGCCATCTATCAAAGTTTAAAGACACATTGTATATCCTCACTCTGCCTGAGTTTCTAACACAGAAAATAAAAAGAAATATTCGAAAAAATAGCGAACAGAAATGACTATTAATAGTAAATGGTAGAACTGTAAGAGGCGTGGGAAAATGCTCCTCTTTTGGATCTGAAAATATTTCTTGGAAGTGGCATACTTTAACGCAGGAAACGTATTTTTTATCTTTCAGGCATTGGACTTCAGAGTTTCGAGGACTTAGCCTACCTTATTCCTTACTAGAAAAACCAGATCTTCCCTACAAATAGTTTATCAGTGCTGACAAAACTAAAATGTATGTGAAAAAGGTACTAAACATAGCCTTTGAGCCGAATCCTATCACTCTTTTCAAAAGATTGACAGGAGTATACTTTATTTACTAAAAGATAAGTTTACCTTATATACTACCGCTAAATCAGCGGGCAAGCTTTATAATAAAGAAAAACGACATATCTTAAATCACAATAGCCACGCATTAAATTTTAATCTTTTTTATATAATAAAATTTTATATAATAATCTTTTTTCTGCTCTCGAGATTCTATAAACTGCAGCTGATTCCCAAGTTGACTGATAATAGACCATGAAAATCAGAGGTTGCACTTGGTGAGACAGGATATAATCTACTTAATTAAATTTTGTCTGTGATAAGGAATGTAAAATATTAAGCTGAAATAGCAAATAATACACTGATAATTGTTTATCACAAAATACTCTCTTTCTGGAAATATTTGGGGTTGAATAAAAAGAAGGAAATCCTTAGATCGTAAGGAAGTTATTATAAGACAGATACCCAACCACTTTCTATTAATATGATTTGTTAGTAGGGTATGTTAGTAAACTATTTGTTGAACAGACAATCAAGTTTACCCTATACATTTGCCTTTTAATTAAAGAAAAAAAATGTGCCTTAGATAGATATATTTTTCAACAAGATAGTTCAAGAAAAAAAAATCACCAAACAAATGTGATTCCCCAATCCCAATAAGGGCGGGAAAAAGAACAAACGCTAAATCATAAAATATATAAATAAGTTGTTTGTCTGTGTGTCTGTCTACTGACGTCATGTCTGTGTGTCGACTGACGTCATGCTTGTCAACTGACGTATCTATCTATATACATCTATCTATATCTATATATATAAAAATAAGTTGTCTGTGTGTCTGTATGTCGAGTGACGTCATGTCATCAGGTCGTCATGTCGTCATTATGACGATGAAGTCATTAAATGTATTTAAGACATTCGTTCACGGAAAAATGTTTAATTGTAAAATGACTGAAGAACCTACAATGTCAACAGCCGGAAGCTGCTCAAAGAGTCTATGCCAAAAAATCTTGCTGCTGATAGAGAAAGTAAGAAAAGAAAGCGTGCCGAGGAATCACAAGAGCAACGCGAAACCAGACTTGCTGCTAAAAGAGAAAGTGAAAAAAGAAGGCTAAAAGTATTTAAGAAAATCGTTCAAAGACAAATTTTTCATTGTAAGAAGATCGTGGACGGAAAAATGTTTAATTGTAAAATGACTGAAGAACCTACAATGGCAACAGCGAGGAAGCTGCTCAAAGAGTCTATGCCAAAAAACTTGCGGCTGATAGAGAAAGTAAGAAAAGAAAGCGTGCCGAAGAATCACAAGAACAGCAAGAAAACAGGCTTGCGGCTGATAGAGAAAGTAAGAACAGAAAGCGTGCCGAGGAACTACCAGAGGAACGCGAAACCAGACTTGCTGCTAAAAGAGAAAGTGAAAAAAGAAGGCTTGCCGAGGAATCACAAGAAGAGCAAAAAGAAAGCATGCCGAGGAATTACAACAACAACGTGAAATTAGGCTTGCGTCTCAAAGAGAAATCACCAAAAGATTAAAAGGTAAAAATGGGTAAAAGGTAAAAAGGTAAAATAAAAAAGGTAA
The DNA here is from genome assembly GCF_032884065.1 of Artemia franciscana. Taxonomy (NCBI): domain Eukaryota; kingdom Metazoa; phylum Arthropoda; class Branchiopoda; order Anostraca; family Artemiidae; genus Artemia; species Artemia franciscana. The sequence goes on from NW_027062701.1 coordinate 410,502, forward strand.
AAACTACAGAAAAACTAAAAAAAAAAAACTAAAAACTAATAAAAAAACTAAAAACTGAAAAAGAAAAAAAAAAACTAAAAAAAAGGAAAAAAACTGAAAAATAAAGGAGAAAAAGAAAACTAAAAGCCGGGACACAGGGAATATAAATGACGACCGGGACACTCAAAGAGAAATTACAGACTGGGACACTGGGACACAAATAACGACCGTGAGATATAAATGACGACCGGGACACTCAAAGATAAATTACAGACCGGACACCGGGACACAAATGACGACCGAGACACAGGGAATATAAATGACGAACGAGACGCTCAAAGAGAAATTACAAAGTGGGACACTGGGACACAAATGACGACCGGGATACTGGGAATGTAAATGACGACCGGGACACAGGGAATGTTCGATTAGCAATCACCATCAACAAAGCTCAAGGGCAATCATTAGAATAATGAGGTATAGATCTGAATACGGATTGTTTTTCCCATGGACAATTTTATGCTGCATGTTCAAGAGTCGGTAAACCTGACAATCTATTTATATGCACAGACAATAGGACATCGAAGAATGTTGTATATTCGCAAGTTTTACGTAGTTAAAACATATATATATATCTACGACGAAAGTATTATATAAAAAAGAGAAGGGAGGAGAGAAAAGAAAGAGAGAGAGAGACAGAGAGAGAGAGGGTTGTGGGAGATTTCAGAAGTTTACAAGAATTTATTCTGATCACTCAGCAAACCAGTATAATTATTTCTTGGAACAACAATTCAAAAAAAAATATGTTCTTACAAATCATTCCTGTCATGTTTCTTCGGTACTAAAGACAATGGAAACTTTAATAGTTCTTTTGTTATGTTTTTTCATTAAAACTCATTACCTCTTATTCAATATTAGACTCGATAATAAAGGATTATAATTAAATGATTATTATTAGGAACATACAAATGATAATATATTTTGTCCTCATGTCGTAAATAACAAATTGGAAGAATTCTAGTTCGAACATTCGTTTGGCGATGTGGAGTAACTTTAATGAAACATTAATTTTACTAGTGATAACTGCATGTTAAAAGCTTCGTGCATATAGGTCACCCATATAGTATTAACCATAGGCAATAAAGAATTATTTAATATGGAGACCCTACACAAACAAGATGGACTGTTTATAAGTCTACTATTAAAATAAAAAAAAGACGTTTACCTTCCCCATATTTCTCCAGGTACCCATTTAGAGTTGGGTCGACTCTGGCCGAGCTTATGGAGTCACGCCACTGACCCCGTAAATGCCATAAAAAATCAGACTTACTATTTACGACGGCACTTTCAATAGTATCAAGAGTTTCTTTAATTTGTAGCGAGACGCCCTCTTCATTCTCAATGGCTAGTTGAGGATGCTTTTCGGCTGCCGTTGTTGCCAATTTGACCCATGAGACGATATATAGATGGCGTTTAATGTGGCTCTCGACTGGGGGGTGTTCAGGTGGCTTAATCATTGTTGAAAGTAAGCCAAATAATCTGAAAAAAATTTAAATTTTGTAACAGTTAAAATATAGAATACTTGAAAGTAAAGCTTGACAATTTTGACTGAAATCCACAATAAGTCCCAGAACATTATGGTCAAGTTTTGAAAGCAAATCAGAGTTTCTATGAAGAGCAAGGATGGGTTCCAGAAGCCAATTATTATTAACTAATCGTTATTATCCTTATCCTGAGTTAGCTCAACCCCTACACGTTCTACGCTTGATATGTTCATAATAAGCAAAAAGTATTTTACGTTTTAGTACTTTTTACACTTATAATACAAGGAATTGACTAAATAGTTATACTATCTGGTATTTTGGAGCAAAAAAAAAATTATACTAATTAATGACAATGCCTTCAGGAACACACCATAAGCCTTACATTTTTTCAACTACATAGTAACAATTGCGAAGTCTCCTGTTAAAAATTTAAGCAGAAATTTATTGGAATCTTGGTCGTGTTTAGGCATACTTTTTCCGGGATCTGCGAGATAGATCTTTTTTTAAAAATTTCTTAATTCATGAATAAAAATTTTTGCCAGATGGTTGATCTGTAAGGTATCGGAAAACTTACAATACCTAACTGAATATTTTGTATTTTTCAATCGACTAATAATGGGAATACGTAGATGAAAAATTCACAAAGGGTAACAATGTCGAGGACCATGGTTTGCTCGTGACCAAACTGGCCACATCAGGGCCACATTGGCCCAAATCGAGCTTCAACGAATTGTTAAAGCCTGATTCAAGAATGTTCCCACGAACAGGAGTCCCTGGAATTATCTGAATTACACAGGTAGGTCATCAATTAATACAAATTGAATTAGGTAACAAAACAAAGCTCTCATATAAAATTTTTGGGTGTATAAAGGAATCCTGAGGTGCAACAGATAAGTTCAATGCATTGATCCCTGACACCACATAATCTGACATTGTACGAATTTCGAATTTAAGGGATCATAGGAACATTAAGCTTATCCGCGAAATCCTAAATATTTAGAAAACTTAAGAATAATCGCTATATTAAAGCGTGGATCATGACATGGCATAGTCCGTAAAATAACTTTCTTCAACAGAAAGAAAAATTTAACTGATTTTGAAAATTCGGAAAATTAAGTATTTAAATAATTACGTAGTTATGTTAAACATCTGTTTAGTATTGAAAAGAAAAAGTTGATTTCAAGCAATACCTTTATGAACCCATTGGACTAAGATTCAAATAACTGAGAATCAAATGTGTTAGTGGGGATTTATTTACTAGGTGTTGGAAGAATATTCAATTCCAGGTTACTCCAAGCTCCTCAACTCATTTTGTAATTTACTGTTTCCGAGTAAACGTTCTCCAAGTTTGATAATCGAATGCTAAGACGTTAAAAAAAAAGAAAAAAAGTGGAATTAATCTTTATAGTTTCTTACAGCAAGATTTAGTAACTCAATGGACAAACTCACATCAAATCAGAATTAGCCTAAAACGCTCAATTTATTCGATTCAGATTGTAGATTTAAAATGATGACATAACTAAACTCATGGAATAAAGCCCAAAAAAGGGAAGGCAGGAGAGACTAGAAGACAGAAACAAGATTCAATACAAAGCTATTTTTAAAATTGATAAGACTGATTTCTACCAAAAACTGAACTTCTACCAGACCGGATCTATTTTAACTGAAAGAAAAAATATCCCATATTTGGAGAAATCAATTAGAGATCATTTTTGAATCCTAATATCTTTACAATATATCTTAAAAAAGCATGTGAATAAAAATGTGTAGATACGCTTTAACGAAAGTGAATAAATTTGCATGTAAATAGACCGACAGATCTTAAACTCGGCTATAATTCAATAGACATTATATGGCAAGACGTAAACTTTTAAGGAAAAACAGAAACTTGCTCCCAAGACCCACCACTTTTGAGCTATTTCTGCAAGTGTGAGAAAGGAAATGTCGCTTTTAAAACTTCGGATGGATTATCTTGAAACCCCAAAGATACCGGAGTCCGGATTAGACCTACCCATATAGTGTGGTTAGTTTCTAAACCGAGGTATAATACCCAGTTTAACAAAAAGTAATACAATAAAAAATATAATAAAGTAAATGTAGCAAAAATACTTAACGCATATGATCAGTGACCCTTGTCAAGAGTCCTGAGACCAATATAATCCAGGATAATTTTTTTTATACAAATCTAAGTATATTACCTCCATAAGGCTTTGTCAACATCATGACACTTCTTGGGTAGAATAGATACCAATGGATCTATGGTTGCATCAATTAAACGTGATATTTCTTCAACAGTAGGTAGATCGATTACATGCAGTGGCAGTGTGCATACTTTGTTCATTAGTGAAGCAAACTCATTTCGCCATTCCTAGTATGTACAAGTTGTATCAAAATTTTATATTTATAGTTTATACGTATTAAAGTACTTAATAAGAAGTTTACTTAAGAAGAATTTTAGCTTTCGTACTACTTTCATAGAAACGAACGCTATTTTTGAGTTTTATGAAAGAAAAACAAATTGCAGATGGGTATTCAAAGGGCATGTAAGACAGCTGCACGAAAAAACCCCTATTTGTTCAGAGTGCAAGACATAGTAGGAATAGCAGCACAATTTCTGCAGCTAACCGTTCGTGGCATAGCAAGCACCCAGCGTAGAAGTAGGATCAACGCTCAGATTTTAGTCTTCCAAAATGCAGCTTGCAGCAGGAAACCTAACCCAATCCTGAGTGGGCCATTCAAATATTAAATCAATTAACTCTAGTCTTGCTTCGATCACCAAAGTGAAAAACAGTAAAAATACCAACAATTTGAAAAGGATGATGAACCTTAAAACAATGTCACATGCTTCTCAAATGCTCTATTAAGGCCGGTAATTTTTTTAACAGAACATTTCTAAGCTTATGTAACAATAATGCAACCGCTCAACATGAAATAGTGACCCTGTTGGGGGGAAGCTTTTTTTGAGAAATTTAAGTCATTTTTTCTTAGTTTTTAACAAAATAATGCTCAGTGCTTTGAAAATCAAATGCCCAATGTGCCATAAGTCCTTTAACTAGTTTATTCACATGGTTTTATGAGGCTTTAATTGAAGAATTCAAAAGAGAGCTAAGACAGAACGACATAATTAGGGAGACAGCTGTAGATGGATATGCGACGGCAAACAAAGATGCTTTCAGGAACTACTTCGGCGACATTTTTCATTTCAGGTAATCACAGCAGGTGGTAGGCCGATGTTTATCTTCTTATGGAGAAAAAAATTGGAATAAAAAGAAAACTTGGAGTACTCGTAGGGCTTCACCAAGAGCTATGGAGATGACACCAGATTAACACTTTCCTTCAAAAATTGCAGTTGACCTTCGGCCGGGATAGTTTACCCTAGTTTGGATAATCGGATACCCACGACTAACGTGCCGGACCATACTTGGCAACAGGTCTTATGTAGGACGTAAAGTGTGGAAACGAACAGGATCAAAAGCGGGGCAGGGAATAAAGGGTTACTCCTAACTTTCTAGCTACTACTACTACTACTACTACTAACAACTCAGTGCAGCATCAAGCCGCTTAAGGCCAACCCAGCAACGCACGCTCCTCCTCCATCCCAATCTATTCAAAGGCTACCTTTTCAAACCATCCAGGAGGTTCACATTACCCTTAAATCTTTCTCTATGACATCCTCCCACCCCAACCGCGGACGACCTGCTTTCCGTTTACCCCTAGACGGTTGGCCAAAAAGGACAATCTTCAGCAATCTGTCATTCTTCATGTGCAGAATATGCCAAGCCATTTCAACCTTTGTCTCATTATTTGTAGAAAATTATTGTCGATAGGTATATAATTTGAGCCGTAGTTGAACCGTAAGACTTAAAATCGGCTTCCCAAAATCATACCAAAATATACGGCAGAATATTTGAAAATATTCTTGAAAACCAAAATAGCCATTTCAATCCTACTTTGGTACTCAAATAAGGAGGTCTTAAGCAGGTACAGAAAATTGTTTTATTAAAAGGTTCATTAAATAGAGATATGACTAGTGGCTATTTATCCAGGCTATAACAATAAAAACTTATTTGACTAATATAAGATATAAACTCACTTACTTTCAAAATACACCCGACTCTTCAGGATCCATAAATTGTGATTTCAAAGCTATTTCAAGTTATTTTTTTCTTCTTTTTTGCAACATTTAGCTGTTTAGAAACAAAAGATTTGATGGTTAAGAATATACTCCCTAATTCAAACTTCCATATTTAACTTAAAACCATAATCCCATTTATTATATTTGGGTCTTGATCTGATAGATCAATAGACAGATAGATAGCCAAAAAAAATATTGATCTTTTCGCAATGAATGGAGCGTAATATCCAAAAACTAATGACTCAGAAACGACTCATTTCAGAGGGTTTGCAAAAAAAAAGACAACCCTCTCTTCACATATTTATCAGACATCTATCTATGCTTAAGTTTAGTTTTGTGACCAACTCGGCGGACCTCCATAATAAACATAAAAACTTAATTTTTTCCGTTAAATACTACCATAAATATAAAAAGAAAGAAACAACGCAATTTAAACTTGAAAACAAATAGATCTGATTACAGCCATGAACTGCGCTAAAACCTTATCCAAGTTAATAAAAATATGATGCTTTTAGAAAGGGCGAATTACTACATATTTTCAGATGGGAGCATAAGTGGGAAGATACTAGCTAGAAAATATGAGCGGAAACGGAATAAACTACAGTTAACGAGCATAAGAAACGGCCTCTTTTCCCACCTATACTTTCATTGAGGAGGTTTAGTACCTAATCAATCCAGTCAATTTTGGGGTGACGAGAACAATTCGTCAAAAACTTTTTTCACAATACTAACTCTCATTAGGTAGCTTTCAGGCAGGTATTAACTATTGAAAAGCTTCATACGCTTTACAGCTTAGATAACAAATGCTCTCTCAGCAGTGGTAATTCCCATAATTCATATTTAAGTTCCTCTTAAACGAGTTTCAATGATCTTATGAAAAGATAATCGCCAAGATTGGCAGGTTATAGTTGTAATTGCCTGTGTCACGAATGTTGCTATGAAGGGGCTAATTAATAATATAAAAGGCAGAAACAGCCTTGATAAGTAGTACTTAATCTTGTTAGACAAGGATTGGTTAATACCTGTCTGAGAGCATTCTCGTTTGAAAGACGTGCAATCAACTTCAGCAGGAGACCAAGACATCGACTATACAACTCCATATTTCTACTTCCAAAAATGTCTGATAAAAATTGTTCCCAGTTGATGAGAACTAATAGAGTCCCAAAGAAACTGTTTGTTTCGGGAATTTTGACGTTAGATACCTGAAAAAAAAGTTTTGCAGTGACCTTACTTGTGCTAGATGACATTTAACTGTTCTTAACTATTTATTTCTTTGCACAAATATTTGAAAATTTCTTTAAAATTTTTAAACTAACTGTCTTTCCATGGGCAACCTAAGCTGGAAAGTTTTTCCAGCAGAAAAAGATGAAACATATAACATAAGAAATGAGCCAAAAAACAAAATACAAAAAAAACCTCACTAAGTTCGAGTGTGCTCAAGAAACCTCGTGAGGGGTAAAATTATCAGAGTAACACTTCGTAAAATGCCTTTTCTACAATAAATAAAACTTGGTACAAAAAAATAGATGGTTAATATTTTGTCCCCAATTGAAAAAAAATAAAACAATACTTTTTTTATAGCGTACTTACTTTTTTACACTATTATGCAGGGAATCTTGACACTTACTTATTCACACTTATTTATTAAAGACTAACTGACATTTTACTTTAATTTTAACTGCTGATTTGTCCAAAGCAGAGGATATCCTTCCTGGGACATACATTTTAAAGATTTTGAGGGATTAAACTACAGCGTCTGGGCGAGGGTTAAGAAACAAAACGAAAGTGACTTTTTCACAATACTTTCATGGGCGAAGCCGACCAAAGGTTGCTACAACATTATACGTTACCTGAAGCAACCAAGTAAAGAACGAGCTACGGCCCATAGTAACCAAAAATTTTTATTAAAAAATGGTTGAAAAATAAATTTGTAATTTCTATTTTGCTAAGGGGTCAAACGACCTTTCTTTAGAACCAAACCGACAGTAAAAAGCAAAAAATCTAAAACAAACATTGCATTGGGACAGACCAAATTGGCATTAATGCGGCATAGCAGGAAAAGCAGTATGCAGGACCACTTCTAAATTCAAGAGTGCAATTTCATCATTCATCATTAAATTTCATCATTATTCATTTATTATCATCATCATTATTTAGGCGAATTTCAACATTAAAAGGTTAAAGAGAAGGAAATGATAACCAAAAGACAAAACAAGACAATTAGCCTGCATGAAAACACGAAGTGTCCCAGCATAAGAAAAACTTGTTGAGGAAAATGTAATTGAATAGTTGAAATCCCAGTGAACTGAATCATATTTAATGCTCCAAAAATTGACTTGGAGAAGAAAATATAGACAAGCCCTTCAAAAAATAAAAGGATAAAGACTTTCCAGAGCCCTTGACGGCGCAAAGGGCATAGATAACCATCGATGCTTCAGATGCCATATCTTCTTTTATAGGGACAGGTAGCAAGCCAGTTGCCCAGTTGCGGCAGCTAGGGCAACCAGACCTCGTGTTCCCAAGTAGTAACCGATCCACACCGATATTATAGGAAGAGCTAAAAGAGCCTTTCAAAAGAGCTATACATAAAAGAAGAAAAGGACAAAAACGCATTGTATGCCATACTTTCACCATAGGTCTGGTTTTCACTAGAGCTACGTAATTTTAATGAAGTTACAAAGTGGAAATAATACAATTTCTTCTTTTACTGCACGAACGGCTAGAAAATGGCAACCGCCAAGCCATTCAGCGGTCAAAAGGCTTTCTAATGGTAAGTTATTCGTTCAAATAAGGCAAGTGCGAGCTAGGACTAGAGGTTAATGGAACCATGGGCATAATCTCTTTTTTTTGCTGCAGGAAAGACTACAATAGAAACTGGCAAGCCATTCAGCGGTCAAAAGGCTTTCTAATGGTAGATTATTCGTCCGAATGAGGCATGTACGCAGTAGTTGCATAGAATGCATAAATTAAATCAGATTTTCTAGGCTTTTTGGGACTAGACTCATTCTGTAGGCTTAGACTCATTCTGTAGGCTACAAGAGTAGGCTACTCTTGAGTACAACGAACTTTGGGATGTGTTGAAAAACACATTGCAAAAATAGTAAAAAGATACAATCAGTTAAATCCCATGCTGTCTCTCGAGAGTTTAGAAATACATAAATAAGATATATAAAAGACAAATTTAGGCAAGAACTTTTCGATCCAAGCACATACTGTTATTTTTAACTCACATGGGCCTCGTCCTGACAAAGAACATATTTGTGGTTGTTCTTGAGGTTTCGGCATTCATGGATTTCAAGAAAACATCTTTAAGAGAAAATTCGATTTAACTGGCTACCAAGTTCACAAAGTCACTTGCATCTGACATATTTTTGTTGGCTAAGCATGGACTTCACACCTATTGCAATTATCGCAAAACAGAAAGGTCAGTGTGTTCCTTCCATTTCCCCACTTTTTTCGATTTCATTGTCGATCTGTATAAACTCATCAACAGTCTGTTATTTTGCGGTTTACCCAGTGACCAGTGTATCGACATCACCACTCAAGCAGTGTCCCAGAGAATATAAGAAAAACACGAGAAGACAGCAAATGAATAGCTGAAAGCAGTAATTTACGCTGTTACATCTCCTACATTGTATGAGAAATCTCTATCAAATAATTCCACAAATCTTCTTAATTCAATTAATGATACAAAAGAACTGTCACTGGAACTACATAATTTCAAAGAGATAAACCCCTAAGTTTGGAAATGGATCACCGATAGGTCAACATTAGTCAAAAACAAACGACAAAACAAAAGGTTGCTTAAGCACATATGTTAAGCGGCTAATAAATGATATTTTTAGTGATAGATTTAGCGCTGTAAGTCACGCATTCCAACACAAAAAGGGTTTAAAAGCAAAGCCAGCAGGCTTACACATATAACTACCTGTACCATAAGTTCCAAATCGTCTAGTGTTGGATAAAACTTGTCCCAAGGTAATGTTAAGAGTCCGCTATGATAAACTTCTGAAATGTGGCTACGAACCCCTGGATGACAGACATTTTCAACGTAAAATAGGAACAAGTAAGACATTATTCCTTGGTCATCTGTAACGAAATGTAAATTAACAGACCAAATGAATATTTAAAGTCAATCTAGATTAAGAAAAAAACATACCCAAAATATTCGTCTGCATAAACTAATTTCAAAAGTAATTTTGTTACAAGAACCACTCAGAGAACAGTTAGCTAGATCTACAAAACAGAAAGAGGAGAAAATTGGAAGAGAAGATTGATTTATGGTTTTGAATTTAACATACCAATCATATGCTGCAAAAATGCCTAGAATTTTCCCTTTCCTAGGATATTCTGGAATATTTAGAATTCTTTTTCTAGAATTTTTCAAAAAATGTAAAGATACTTGTAAAATGTCTCGCTTTGAAGGAAATTTTAGGATGATTTTAGTCAAATAGAATTTCAAAGGTAATTTGGTACTCAATGCCATAAAATTATTTATTTATCATTTTGGGTATCCAGCCTCATTTCTAGAGGATGGTCCCTGAGAATGATTCATTCATCCTCATGGTCATCCATTTCTAGAGATGACCAATAGCCCTTGAGGTATCATTACCATTAGTTTCATCTTAAATATTTATTTCGATCTTCGTAATCCTCAATTTTATTGTTTTAAATTCATTAAATGTTGCCCTTTAGCTTCGAATTTTACAGTAAATTCACTATTTTTTTAAAATAATAACCATTGGGTCCTAAACAAGGAAGAAAAATGACAAAAATTCTATGTAAGAAAAGTAGCTTATTCTTACTTGGCAATACATCACTCAAGTATGTAATAATATCGAGAAGTCCTGTCATCAAATTTGCTGCTAGACCAGCATCTGTGGATATCCATGGAAGAAGGCGAAGTTTATCCTCTGACAGCTGCTGGATCCAAGAGGAATAAACCTGGCGATCAAAATTCACCGAATATGTACAGATCCAAGGCGCATAAAGATCGCACATCAATGGCCAGAGTTTATCAACAACTGAAATCGTAAAAGTTAACCATTTTAGGAAGAAATTGAGTAGCTTGCGTAGTATATGGAAGAATTAACTATTGTTCACAAATAGAAAATGTGGGCATGTTTGGTCTCGGTTGTCCAATCACCTTGAAACTAATAGGAAATGTTCGTTCGCTTAGCCGAGATTTCAAAGAATTTCTTAAGGGTATACTCCCGAAACTAGTCGTATACCAGAGCACATCAAAATACGTTACCTAAGCATATCTAAAATAATTCGTTTCCTGTCGGCATAAAAATTTTCACGCTATAAGCCCGATCGGAACTTAGGCGCTTCTACAATATCTCGGAAGTGGCTTGGAGAAATCAAGTTGAAACTTTCAAAGAGTAATGGGCTGGGGGGGGGGGGGGGGGTCGCAAGTGGACCTTCAATTTTGAATTAAAGAGAGGAGCGAGAGATTAGGCGGGGGGAGGGGGCTAAAAAAACTTACCTCCAATTTATTTAAAATCTTTATATCATAAACCCAAGTTGAACTTACAATCTATTCACGATAAAGTAGCGAGGTAAATTGAAAGAGTATATGCGAGCCCAGGTAATCAAATAGCGCGTCTACAATAGCTCAGGAACGGCTTTGAAGGGGAGGGGGGCTCGAGTTGAAGCTTTCAGAGATTTTTTTTGGCTAAGATGGGGCAGTGTAGAGAGATGATCTAACTTAAATTGTTCGCACTATGAGCCCCTGTAGAACTTTCGTTTTTCACCGTGAGGTAAAAAGGTAAATCAAAAGACAACATGTCCATTCAGACTATCAAAAAAAAAAATCAGTTTTAAACTTGGGTGAGTGGATGAGAGAGCCAAAATAATTTTTATCTTCAAAAATATTTGTTCCTCAAAAACAGGCCGGAAAGGGGGTGGGAACACCTTTTTTTTCTCTGAGTAGCCTAAAACTTGTATTTATAAGTCCCTAGATCAAGGAGGCCCTAATTGAAAAAAAAAAACTTGAAAAAATAATTTGACTGGCATTCAGATTGGGCTAAGGGTACTTTGGTCCAGTCGATGAAGACGCAAAATTTTGAAAAAAGGGGCTTTATCCATTCATTATACAAGAAAATTTGAAAGAAATGTTTCATCTCTTATTGACTTGAAACATATAGGGCATATGGATAATAGATAGACACAAAGAAACTTCAATGAAGAAAAAAAATTTTGTTCTCTCATCTCAACGAAGCCAAAAATAAACGCATGTATACAGGTCTAATGGAATTTCAATGAATTTAACGTACCAATCATATGCTGCAAAAATGCCTAGAATAAATTTAGCTGTGCTGACTCGATAAGCAAACTACTTGTCAATATCATAAATGACTAAGATCTGCATTTATTTAAACTCAATACTACTTACACCAAAATAAAATATGTGACGATTCTTTAAATCGAATGGTGGTTGAAGACATGTCTATACTCTATGACGTCTATAATATCGGGAACGGGACGGTTTCTGCCCCATAGATGATGAAAATAACCCTCCCCATCAACCCGAAACTTTATAGTAGAGATATGATTAAAAAATAATTACACAAGCTGCAATTGATTGAACAATTCCACTGAATAATTAGACTTTGTCAAAAATTTAAGCTATAATCCAACATTTTAGTTCTTAAGAAGAAAAGCCCAAAATACTTTAATAGTTTCCTTCAATTAAACCGTGCCAAAACTATAAAAACTGCTAAAGAGCCAATAGGAATTGATTTTAAAAAGTATTTTTGAAATAAAAATTTATCAAAGAAAGTAAAGAGCATTAAAGTAAAGTCATGGAAATAAATCAAGCTCAAAACAAACATAAATTAAAATGAATCAATTAAAGATTAATCAAAAATCAAAATGAATGAACTAACATAGAATCCAACGACCACGTCAAGACTAAAAATAGCATATATTATTACGGATAAAAACAATGAAACCTAAAACGAATAGAAAAATCAAATCAAACTCTAAACAAAAGGGAATTACCGCAATTGAGAGTTACCTCAGCCAACCACTTAAACCCTCTAAAGGCTAGAGTGTCAACTTCTCTTTACTGAAAACGACTAGTATTTTAAAGTGTACAACTTTATTAGTTTATGCGTCGTTGTCAACGTTAAACACTGAACAAAATGATTACCCAGTTTATCGAATGTTTTCCTTTTCAATTGCTCCACTAATGGCGTCAAATGCATAGCACTAAACACTTGCAAAAAGATTTAGTTTCAAATCTCTGCACTTCACGATTCAGAATATGAAGAGGGTTAAATATGAAATAAAAAACAAGGCATTCAATATTTGAGAAGATCAATAGCAGCTAGGTTGATCAACGGTAAATCAACGGGAGCTAAGTTAAGCTTGATTCTCGCTACATTTGACATCTCCTTGTTACTAATCAGATATTTTACTTCTGATTTTCATGTTCAGTGTGTTATTCGTCGTAAAATGCCTATATTCCAATACCATGATAATTATGGTATCCACCATTGAAAAATATCGTGACTCGGGTTTCACTCTTCTTGAATACAACAGATATTCGAATATAATTCATTTAATAGTTTATCTACTCGGTTAGCCACCCTTCCTCTCCATTCCAGAGATTGTGAGTCAATGGGTGAGAGAGGGGGGACTCTTGGGGTAAATATCTATTAAACTGACACACCTTTGCACTACGTAATTGACACCAGGCGTTTTGTCGTACGATGAGTTACAAGTTATGTCGTGACGTTGTGGTAGCAGGCGAAATACAGTCATTGTGTTCTGTTCTTTTGTAAATTAAATTAAAAAAAAAACAAGTTTTTTTAACTGCAAGTAAGGAGCGACATTAAAACTTAAAAAGAACCGAAATTATTCCGTATATGAAAGGGGTTGTCCCCTCATCAACGCCTCGCTCTTTACGCTAAATTTTGACTCTTTCTCACAACTCTCCTTTTTACAACAATTAAAACTTTAGCGTAAAGAGCGAGGCGTTGACTTTTACTTTTACTTTTAGGGGATGTTTCCCCCTATTTTCTAAAATAAGGCGAATTTTCTCAGACTCGTAACTTTTAATCGGTAAAACTTGCTGACACTTATGTATTTAGAGAGAGCATAAAAATACGATTCTTTTGACGTAACTATCGATATCAAAATTCCATTTTTTAGAGGTTCGGTTGCTATTGAGCCGGGTCGCTCCTTACTATAGTTCGTTACCACGAACTGTTTGATAGCGAACAAATTATTGAAAAACTGTGCAGATTCATATAAAATCGATATCTGACTGTCTGATTATTGGCTATGAATACACAACTGTATTTTCCAAACCTTGGCTTCACATTCTAAGCTGAATATAGATCATTTAAGAACACAATAGTGTTTTGATCATTCAAAAGCATATAAAAAATACTTACTTATACCGGGAGAGGTTGACCGATTAATGTTAATTGTTGAAACGCAAACACAGCGACCAATCAGGTACAAAACGATACTTATTTCTTGGATGTAAGGACGATACCGGGGATACAATCCATAGAGCCCATGATTTTGACGTTCGTTTCTGAAGTGTCGAACCAGAATCTCAATAGCTTCAAGCGCCTATAAGAAGAAATGTATATTTAAGGAAAGTATAACTACTTAGCCCCAAGCATAATCAGATGAAAGTGCTAATGGTGGTATTATTAAGATATGAACGAGATAATTCATTTCTCTGTTTTTGAATCGTTTAACAAAATTAAAGGATACTTGGACATTGGCGTGTTGATAACAGGGTCTGAAGAAAAGGAAAAGATATGAGTGAATTACTTCAACAAACTCCTGAACAGATCAGCCCCGGATTAGTCAGTTACAATCTCTAAAGAGCTCGCCTCTCATTTGATAATACCATCCAGCCTCAAACCGAGGCCGAACTTCTGAAGTAACTGAAGAATGGCAGATTTCCAGGAAACAATCACAATAAGGCGGAAATATTAAAGTGCCCGTTTGTTACGTGCGTAACTTATTGGAAAAACTTCTTCCGATTCATTTGGTTATTAGCTAAAGTACCCACAGACTAGTGTTTACAGTACCCTCGTAAAGGTGTTAGAGAAGAACGCACGATATACAACAACTAACCAGGCATTTTATTACTAGCTATCTTTTGTTTGACGTTATCCTGGGTCAAATGCCATATCATCTAGAAGAATGCCCTTGTGATGAGTAGCATGGTTTCCATTAAAATTGCTCTTATACACACTTAACAATGACCCTCCGAATGTTCAGGGAGTAGAGCATAGAGGGGTGCAACAAACTTTACATGGCCAAGATTTGATAAAGCTTCCAACTTATTAGATCGCAGGAAATAACGAGCGAGTACGTAAGACACATAACATAACAGATCAGCTGTCCCACATCAAGATCATACGAAGGTAAAAATGGAATTATCTTGTAAATTTGCTTACATGAGCGATACAAGAGTCATTTTTTGAAAACATTTCCAAAAATATGATACAACATTTTTGGTTGCCTGACGGTATCTGACACGGGAAAGTAATGTCGGTGGCTACGAGTACACAGTCGTCTCTGAACATTATGGCAACGATTCGCGGCCACAATGTTCAAAGACAACTGTAGACTCTTCTTGAGTGCTCTGGGCACCTCTAAAGGTTTAAGAGAATCTAAGGTCCAAGGCAAATATTGATACAAACTAGTTCGTGATTTGTTTTAATCATTGTAACATACTTGCTTGTTTATTCCAATTTTTTTTTTTTTTTTTTTTTTTTATTATGTCTATAGAAAGGCAAGCGTACTTAATTAGATAAGATTTCTCCAATCATGAAAAGGACTTTGTTTTAAAGAACAGAAAAAAATGTTACTCTCCAAAAGCTTGCACTTGTTTAGGGGTACGGATATCAGTTCTGGTTTTAGACAAACAAAAATAATTAAAAAAAAAAGAAGAAAAAAAAATAGAAAATATGCAAAGAGACGATAAATAATTATCAATTTTTTTATAATATCCACTTAAGCAGTAAAGTGAATCCCACCAACACCAATCACGATTAGGAAACTACATAGCATCTGTTCTTTTAGTGGGACTGGAGGGTAATAGAGGGGTAACTTAAAAAAAAAGTACTCTAAGAAAATATTAGAGATATATTTCAATTTCGAGAGGCGAAGGGAGGGGAGAGGGGGATTGGACTCACAGGTCCTCTTAACTATGTAACAGGCATTAGAATCCCACTCATACCAGCGACCACATTCACAAACCCGCCGACAATACTATTTTCTCCTGCTCTTCAAATAATTTTGAAAGCAAGAGGAAATAAAGATACTACAGTTGTACTCCATACATTTCACTGAAGGAAAATTCATATTCATGGATTTGTAGCTCCAGTGAGGGGATTACGGAGAAATTATAATTATTAAGTGTGCTAAAAGGCTTTAAAGGGGACCAGAGGAGGTTTTTTTTAGGAAAAGGACCTTTGACATTAAAAATTTTATGAATTTTTACGTAAGTCGCCAACTTTTCACAAATATTGTTATGATTTGTCAATCATGGGATTGCTCCACTTTCCCCTTCTCCATAAGTACTCACAGTTTCAAGGATTATGAGTAGAGAAGAGGGGGGAGGGTATCCTTTTCTTATTAACGGTATCATTTAAACTTTCCTTACAATGCCCAAATTATCACTTTCATATCTCCCAAGCTGACTAGCCAACAGAAGAATAATATGACTGATCACAAAGAACATACTGATTGAATACATTGAAAAAAAAAACAACAACAAAACGAAATTATAAAAGAAACAAGTGCGAAAGTGAAAACTAAAAATGAAACAATTCAACAACTTTTTTTAACAGAGTGATTCCAGGAACCTGAAGAACTAGACCTCTTTACAACCCTGAGACAAAATGAGAAAAAAATTTTTTTTTTACCTCGATAAGATCAATGAAATTTGGCTGAGACACAAGTTTTTCAACATCACTCCTTACACTGGGTAAATTCGTCCCTTCTTTTAAAGAAATATTTCCATTGGACAAAACATTTATGAAGTCAAACCAAATTACATTGGATATGGATTGTGTTGAACTTGCTTGAACTAGATGGCACAATGATGGCACTAAATTCCTTGAAAGCTTATAGGAAGCCAGTTGACGGAAGTGTCGACGCATCACCTTTAAAAAGAAATTTTTCATATTAAGGGAAATAACTTCAAATAAATTATACCCGCTCAAGATTAATTAAGTTTATTTTCCATTCTAGCAAAATTTCAAGTAAATTGAACAACTAATTTCCAAACTAAAATACTAGAAAAAATTGAACAAGAAAGGGACCAGTATAGCTGGTTTCCAAGTGTTTGAAGGCTACAGCTTAATATTGATTTTCATGAAAACGGGAGAACAAACAAAGCCAATATCATGTCCAACAATTTTAAATAACCAAGACTGCTACAAGTATATTTTGCCAAACAGATCATTTAAATGAATTTTAATACTTAAGAAAGACACCTGACTTGGATGAAATCCGAAAGAGTACTTTTTCACCACTTTATATGTAGTTGGGCGAAAAATCTTGACTGCCAATTCTAAATTTGCGTGTGTGTGGTGTGCGCCTTTTTTTCTTTATACTTTTTTAAGAGAGGGATATTTATTGATAAAAAGTACAATAAACAAAATAGAGATCTGCCAATAAGCCTTATGGTTTGTCCAGCCATTTCTGAACAATACTGAAGAAAAATAGAAATAAACCTGAAATCCTTTTCCATGCCATTAAGAGGATCATGAATAATGTGTATCAACTTCTTGAGGAGTACCGCAAGGAATGAATTCCTATGTTGAAGGAAGAACATGCCAAATAAAAAAAATGCAGACCTTTGAGACCTCCTAACCTGTTTTCTAGTTAATAAAGAACGTCTTATTTTTCGGGTTTGAACTATTTTTTCTCTATAAGCATCATCCCTTGCGTACTCAATAACCAAGCGCATTCTAGTATTTTCGATAGCTGACTCCTGGCATCTTTTGCCCCAGCTAGTTTGCCCTTTGTATGTGCAATTGACTTATGTACTTATTAACATTACATTTTATGATTTCCCTCTCAGAGAATCGCGTCGTCGGGAAAAATAAGTGAGAAAAAAATCAGGCAAATATTTTCTAGAGCTGGTGACACCTATATCTATCTCTGAACATGAGAATATCGTCTCATCCTATGTCGACCCTCATTTGATGGTGATATGGATGTAAATTATCAGGATGAAGCAAACTGTATTCATCAGCCATAATTTCTGTCGATTAAGGTAGATAAAAAGCTTTTCTTAAAAATTTACACTTCCTAAATTTACGCTTTGAGTTTAGGGGAAGGTTTGCCAATAAGAACGCTTCGACTTTATTCCTTTTTAGTTCGCTCTCTAAAAAGAGCTTTCTTTTTTTAGCGCGGATATCAGCGCTAAGTCATTGAATAAAAGACCTGAGAAAGAATATCTTTACTAGATACATTCCACTGGATGCTGTAGCCTCGCTCATATCCCTCCCCATCTACCCTGTGCTCAAATAGCTTATTTCAATTAATTGCAACAACTTACTGAGTAAGCGAAATTATTGTGGTCTATTGAGCATTGTTTGAATGTCAAAATGAGTTTTTTCTTTAAGACTAAACAGAAAAAATTTTAGAAGCTCGTAGAACGTTTGAAAGTAACCGAAGATATTGTTAGATTATACTAATAGAAAATATTCCAATAATTTCCTATCTGTAAAAGGAAAACTTGCTGCTTATTGAGCCCTGAAGCACAATAGTAAAATTATCTATTGGAATTGGCAGTTAGACGTTTAAAATTAAAAAATCAATTACAATAATATTATTGAACGCAGTCAATCTCAGTTACTGATTATACTTGGTCGGCAGAAAGTTTAGCAGCGCCATCTAAATGTTAATTTCAACAGTTGACTTGTAAAGTATTTTCCAGAACAGTCACAATTTAGTTGCGAAATGGTAAGCGAGCAATGAAATTAATCCTGTGTTGAATTTTATCTCCAAGTCCAAGGAAAATATAGATTTAATTACGTGTGATTTCTTCAAGCCTGAAGAAATTACGGAGTGCTAAGAAAATTCTACGGCCCAGAAGCCATGTCTACTCAGCCTACTGAACGGCTAAAGCATTAAACCTTCAACAGTATAGACCCTTCCCCCCTCGATATTTCAGAACTCATTTGCTTGCTCTTGGTATCAACTGTGATTCCCGAACAGAGATTAAAATAGCTTCTGCGTCAAAGGAACGAAAAACCGGCAATTTTAATGAAATTCTAAAACTTCTTTTTAAGGTTATATAAAACCTTATAATTCAAAAAGATCGGGTCCTAATGGAGATGTTCCGAAGGATTAAATACTCAGTACGCATTTGAAACAGTGTATTTTTTTTCATACTGACGTAATGTTTTGCGGCCATTGGCTTAGTCGACTGTCACTTCTGGGAAAGTCTGGCTTTCATCGTCCTATTCAACATTCAGCCAACGGGTGGCGAGTATCAAATTAATAAATAACATGGATTTCGTCCGAATAGGTCCTGCAAAGGTCTCATTTTCGCATTACGAATGATGTTACAAAAAGCAGAGGAATGGGGACAAAATGTGTTTTTGATATTCGCAGACATTGTGAAATCATTTGACCCTGTTCACCCAGGTACCCTCTAAAAAATCATTAAGCACTACGTGGTCCCTGAAAAAAATAAGTGAGGCTCCTAAGGGTCCTTGAATTGAAGAATGAAATGAGAATGAATTTCATTTGACAGGATGACTGACAGATCCTGTCAAATGAGAATGACAGGATCTGCCAGTCAGGATAATTAACAATCGTTTTTGGAGCAACGAAACGAGAAGTTGTTTCTCCTTTCTTCTTCGGTCTAATAATTAGAGTGTACTGGCAGACTATCGAATCCGTACTTGTACTAGAAAAAGGAACTTTAAAAATCATATAAGTCTCCAAGAATTGGAAAAGCAGAAATTTAACAGCATTTGGATCTTGTAAGAGAGAACGCACTACAGTTTGGTCTTCAGACGAGTACATGAAAAATTAAGGTATGGTTATCACGAGCTCCTCCCCCCTCTCACCCACCGTACAGTCCGACGGGAAAGGCACAGATCCGGTAGTCCAGTTTGAACATCTTGTAAGCCCAGCAAGTTTCTAAACGTGCTTCTGAAAATTTATTTTAAAGGCTTGAACCTCTAGCATTCAAAAGCCATGTCCTCCCTTTTACGTTGTAGGAAAGATAATTTTGG
The DNA here is from genome assembly GCF_032884065.1 of Artemia franciscana. Classification (NCBI taxonomy): domain Eukaryota; kingdom Metazoa; phylum Arthropoda; class Branchiopoda; order Anostraca; family Artemiidae; genus Artemia; species Artemia franciscana. The sequence goes on from NW_027062701.1 coordinate 430,397, forward strand.
AGTGAAAACACCCGGAGATTTTAAAGTAATTGCCTGGGAAGATCCTTTCGCATAAACTGGGCACAGCATTTATCAAAACAGACAATATGCCAAATCTGAGGTGTTTTAAAAGAAGGGTCTAAGTCCATTTTTCCTAATTTGAGAAAAGCTAAATGAAAATAAAAAAGCACAATGAAAAAATCTTTCTCACCAATCAGAATTTAAGAAACTTGAAACTTTAAAGACTTATTCCTAGTTAATTTTTCGATCGGAATTCGCTGGAAATGTCCAAATTGCTGAATTGTTCGTTACCTAACAGATAGGGGACTTGCGCTCTTTTTTATGGCCTTTTGGAAAAATTTATAACTCGGTCAGAATTAAAGATAAGCCCATTTTGAATAGACCAACCGAAAGATCCGTTCAAGCTCTTTCGAACCATAACTCATTTTCGAAGGAGAGTGGACTTAAGCCCTTTTTGCCAAACTCAACTAAAATGACGAAGCAACCTCTCGTGACTGACACGAACAAGACCAAACGACGTAAACATACATACGTGTAGCATGAGATATCCTTCTTCTTATGGGTTGTCTATCCTACGTTTACTAGAATCTCGGGGACATAAGTTTTTTGAACATGATATTCCTCTTTTTGTCGCAAACAGACAGAAATGCAAAAAGAGACCTCCATTACTATATATTATTATGCGTTAAAAAAAATCACACTAAACAACAAATTAAATTCAAAATGCACAAAAGTATTATTTTTTATCAAGCTTTTTAATTCTCGTCCATAACAAGTTTTTAGGAATTTGCCACCTACTGGAAAGCAGCATCATTTTTTGTACAGAGCTTTTCATGATGCCATATGTCTTTAAAATATGACCAACACATGACAATTCCAGAAAATCTCCAGCGATGAGGAGCCCCAAGATTGTAAAGGGACTTTTGTTGTAAGAATGAACTAATAAGTATCTAAAGTACGTACAAAAAATATATTGTTTATCTTCTGCTCTACTAACTATAAAGAAAGAAATAATTACCAACTAAAGTAATGACAAATGTGAATAATAATTAAAAACAAACCTCAAATACAATAGCATGTTCATCTTGAGGAGAATATTCGAGTTTCTGAAAATATGAAAACAAGACCTGGATTGCTTCATGCTGAACCCCAGAGTCAGGTAGCAACTTCTCAAGCCACGTCAAAAAATCAAACTAAAAATATAAATCTTAGCTAATTGATGATAAAAAGTATTGAAAAGAAAGTGATATTATGAAAACAGAGACGTTGATGAGATAAGTTAGAAAGACGTTAATACAGCATTCTGTATTGTCGAGTCATCAAAGTACATACATGCAAACTGTCAAGCTTTAGCAGAGGTGTGGGGTATTAGAGGGTGCCTTGAAGAAAAGAGTCTGGTCGCGGAAATCAAAATACAATAAATAAAAAGTTCAACTTTACTATCAACCTTTACGGTGCATTTTCAAATATCGAAAATATCGATGATGATACACTTCTACACTTGAATAGATTGACCAGACTGTTTCAACTAAACGCAATACGTCATAAATTAAAAAACGAAATTTATGATCAGGAAAAAAACTATTTATTAGAAAAAAAATATAAGTCCTCAGCCCCTTAAATCATACCATTTTCAACGAAACTCAAGGCTAATTAATGTGTCCTTGTATATATATATATATATATATATATATATATATATATATATATATATATATATATATATATATATATATATATATATATATATTTTTGCAAGATTGATAGAAAAAACGCTATTTCAAGCTCCTAAATCTTTTAATTCCATAAAAAAAAGTTGCCTTAATTTTTATCTTTGATAGGGTAATTGAATTATTTATGACTCGCTACAAACATAAGTAACAAATGGAGCATAAAAAAAAGAAAAAGAATGGCGGAAAATGACCAATAAAACAAAAAACGAAAATCATAACATAAGACAGGCAATAAGTCAGGCAAAACTACGGAAAATGACAAATAGAACAAAAATCATAATCTAAATACAGGCACAACAATGACACAAGAAACGCCATGTAATAACTTCCATATAATGGAACACCATAGGTGTCCTTCGACTCGGTCATTACATGCATCAATGCATCTTTTAATGGCAGCATTCATGGCTAAAGTAGGGGGAAAGAGGATATACTCTGCATATCGGTGGTAAATTTGTCGGGGCTGTTTAACATCCGTTGTCGAAAAAGTACACTAAAAAAGGGCAAGGAACAGGAAATTTGAAAGTGCACAAGCGTTTTATAGTTTGAATAGTAGCCAGCAATGAAAAAGAACCTGATCAGATACTATGCTGCCGTAGGCAGTTGACATTCGGCTCTAAAAATATCAGAAGGTAAGTTGTCTAGTAGCTTCAAGTGAGTCACAGATTGGGAGACCCAAATATCAATTCCGGTTTAGTAGCAATCAACTCCCAATCAAGATTACATTAAATTCTTCAGCAACTGGAACCGAGTTGAATTTTTTTTTTTTTTTTTTTTTTTTTTTTTTTTTTTTTTTTTTTTTTTTTTTTTTTTTTTTTTTTTTTTTTTTTTTTTTTTTTTTTTTTGTCCTGGCGCAGTGGATTTGACCTTAGCTTGGTAATGCGGGACCCATTAATTCTTAAATAATAAAAAACAATATTTTTCTCAAACGCCAGTACCATTTGATTAGGTTTAAAACATCATCTACAAACACAATAAGAGACATTTCTATCTATATACTAGCTGTTGGGGTGGCGCTTCGCGCCACCCCAACACCTAGTTGGTGGGGGCGCTTCGCGCCCCCCCAAGCCCCCCCGCGCGCGTAAGTCGTTACGCGCCATAATAGTTACGCGCCATTGTAGTTGTGTCCCTATGTCCCACCTGTGAATATAGATATATATATATATATATGGTTTTAACTACGTAAAACTTGCGAATATACAACATTCTTTGCTGTCCCATTGTCTTTGCATATAAATAGATTGTCAGGTTTACCGACTCTTGAACATGCAACATATAATGGTCCATGGGAAAACAATCTGTATTCAGATCTATACCTCATGATTCTAATGATTGCCCTTGAGCTTTGTTGATGGTGATTGCTAATCGACCATTCCCTGTCCCGGTGTCCCGGTCGTCATTTACATCCCCCTGTTTCCCCCGGTGTCCCCGTTGTAGTTGTGTCCCTGTGTCCCGGTCGTCATTTATATTCCCTGTGTCCCGGGTCCCGGTCATCATTTGTATCCCGGTGTCCCGGTCTGTATATACATTCGTTTTTTAGTTTTGTTTTTCTCCTTTATTTTTTTCCTTTTTTTTCTTTTTTAGCTTATTTAGATTTTTAGATTTTTTAGTTTTTTTTATTAGTTTTTAGTTTTTATTTCTTTTTAGTTTTTTTGTCCCGGTCGTCATTTATATCCCCCTGTTTCCCCCGGTGTCCCCGTTGTAGTTGTGTCCCTGTGTCCCGGTCGTTATTTATATTCCCTGTGTCCCGGTCGTCATTTGTATCCCGGTGTACCTTCTTTTTAGTTTTGTTAATTTTTTTTTTTACTTGTGTCCTGGTCGTCATTTATACTCCCTGTGTCCCGGTGCTTTGTTGATTGCTAATCGAACATTCCTTTTGTCCTGGTCGCTTTCTCTTTGAGTGTCGTCATTTATTTTTTTCTTTTTTAGTTCTTTTAGTTTTTACCTTTTTTAGTTTTTTTTTAGTTTTTAGTTTTTTTAGTTTTTTACCTTTTTTTAGTTTTTTTTTTTTTTTTAGTTTTTTAGCTTTTTTATTTTTTTTATTAGTTTTTAGTTTTTTTGTAGTTTTTGCCTTTTTTTTAGTTTTTTTAGTTTTTTAGCTTTTTTATTAGTTTTTAGTTTTTTTTGTAGTTTTTGCCTTTTTTTAGTTTTTTTAGTTTTTTAGTTTTTTTATTTTTTTTATTAGTTTTTAGTTTTTTTTGTAGTTTTTGCCTTTTTTTAGTTTTTTCAGTTTTGACGTCACCTGATCCAGTTTTTTCAGGTGACGTCACCTGATCCACGATCCACAGATCCACAGACAACTTATTTTTATATATATAGATAGTTTTTTTTTTTTTACTTATGTCCTGGTCGTCATTTATACTCCCTGTGTCCCGGTGCTTTGTTGATTGCTAATCGAACATTCCTTTTGTCCTGGTCGCTTTCTCTTTGAGTGTCGTCATTTATTAGTTTTTTCCTTTTTTTTTTAGTTTTTTATTGGTTTTTACCTTTATTTTAGCTTATTTTTCAGTTTTTTCCTTTTTTTTAGTTTTTTTTTATTTTTTATTTTTTTTAGTTTTTTACCTTTTTTTAGTTTTTTTAGTTTTTTTAGTTTTTTAGCTTTTTTACTTTTTTTATTAGTTTTTAGTTTTTTTTTGTAGTTTTTGCCTTTTTATAGTTTTTTCAGTTTTTTTTTTAGTTTTTTATTGGTTTTTACCTTTATAGTTTTTTTTAGTTTTTTAGCTTTTTTATTTTTTTTATTAGTTTTTAGTTTTTTTTGTAGTTTTTGCCTTTTTTTAGTTTTTTCAGTTTTGACGTCACCTAATCCAGTTTTTTCAGGTGACGTCACCTGACACATCCATCCATCCATCCACAGACAGACAGACAACTTATTTTTATATATATAGAAGATAGATATAAAAATAAGTTGTCTGTGTGTGGATCTGTGGATCAGGTGACGTCACCTGAAAAAACTGGATCAGGTGACGTCAAAACTGAAAAAACTAAAAAAAGGCAAAAACTACAAAAAAAACTAAAAACAAATAAAAAAAATAAAAAAGCTAAAAAACTAAAAAAACTAAAAAAAGGCAAAAACTACAAAAAAAACTAAAAACTAATAAAAAAGCTAAAAAACTAAAAAAACTAAAAAAAGGCAAAAACTACAAAAAAAACTAAAAACTAATAAAAAAAATAAAAAAGCTAAAAAACTAAAAAAACTAAAAAAAGGTAAAAAACTAAAAAAACTAAAAACTAAAAAAACTAAAAAAAAAGGAAAAAACTGAAAAATAAGCTAAAATAAAGGTAAAAACCAATAAAAAACTAAAAAAAAAACTGAAAAAACTAAAAAAAGGCAAAAACTACAAAAAAACTAAAAACTAATAAAAAAAGTAAAAAAGCTAAAAAACTAAAAAACTAAAAAAACTAAAAAAAGGTAAAAAAATAAAAAAAAATTAAAAATAAAAAAAAACTAAAAAAAAGGAAAAAACTGAAAAATAAGCTAAAATAAAGGTAAAAACCAATAAAAAACTAAAAAGAAAAAAAGGAAAAAACTAAAAAAAAATTTCATCTAAAAAACTAAAAAAAACTAAAAAAGGTAAAAACTAAAAGAACTAAAAAAGAAAAAAATAAATGACGACACTCAAAGAGAAAGCGACCAGGACAAAAGGAATGTTCGATTAGCAATCAACAAAGCACCGGGACACAGGGAGTATAAATGACGACCAGGACATAAGTAAAAAAAAAACTAACAAAACTAAAAAGAAGGTAAAAACTACAAAAAAACTAAAAAGAAAAAAACTAAAAAAAGGCAAAAACTACAAAAAAAACTAAAAACTAATAAAAAAGCTAAAAAACTAAAAAAACTAAAAAAAGGCAAAAACTACAAAAAAACTAAAAACTAATAAAAAAAATAAAAAAGCTAAAAAACTAAAAAAACTAAAAAAACTAAAAAAAGGTAAAAAACTAAAAAAACTAAAAACTAAAAAAAACTAAAAAAAAGGAAAAAACTGAAAAATAAGCTAAAATAAAGGTAAAAACCAATAAAAAACTAAAAAAAAAAACTGAAAAAACTAAAAAAAGGCAAAAACTACAAAAAAACTAAAAACTAATAAAAAAAGTAAAAAAGCTAAAAAACTAAAAAAATAAAAAAACTAAAAAAAGGTAAAAAAATAAAAAAAATAAAAAATAAAAAAAAATAAAAAAAAGGAAAAAACTGAAAAATAAGCTAAAATAAAGGTAAAAACCAATAAAAAACTAAAAAGAAAAAAAGGAAAAAACTAAAAAAAATTTTCATCTAAAATACTAAAAAAAACTAAAAAAGGTAAAAACTAAAAGAACTAAAAAAGAAAAAAATAAATGACGACACTCAAAGAGAAAGCGACCAGGACAAAAGGAATGTTCGATTAGCAATCAACAAAGCACCGGGACACAGGGAGTATAAATGACGACCAGGACATAAGTAAAAAAAAAACTAACAAAACTAAAAAGAAGGTAAAAACTACAAAAAAACTAAAAAGAAAAAAAAACTAAAAACTAATAAAAAAACTAAAAAATCTAAAAATCTAAATAAACTAAAAAAGAAAAAAAAAGGAAAAAAATAAAGGAGAAAAACAAAACTAAAAAACGAATGTATATACAGACCGGGACACCGGGATACAAATGACGACCGGGACACAGGGAATATAAATGACGACCGGGACACAGGGACACAACTACAACGGGGACACCGGGGGAAACAGGGGGATATAAATGACGACCGGGACACCGGGACAGGGAATGGTCGATTAGCAATCACCATCAACAAAGCTCAAGGGCAATCATTAGAATCATGAGGTATAGATCTGAATACAGATTGTTTTCCCACGTACCATTATATGTTGCATGTTCAAGAGTCGGTAAACCTGACAATCTATTTATATGCAAAGATAATGGGACAGCAAAGAATGTTGTATATTCGCAAGTTTTACGTAGTTAAAATCATATATATATATATATATATATATATATATATATATATATATATATATATATATATATCTATCTATATTCACAGGTGGGACATAGGGACACAACTACAATGGCGCGTAACTATTATGGCGCGTAACGACTTACGCGCGCGGGGGGGCTTGGGGGGGGGGCGAAGCGCCCCCACCAACTAGGTGTTGGGGTGGCGCGAAGCGCCACCCCAACAGCTAGTAGCCTATAAAATACAAGACGAGACTACTTGGGATTGTGCATTCAAAATAGAGTTATTAAACTTAATTAGGGGTGTCGACGTCGACGAGACAAAAGGCGTGACGATCTCTGCAATCGTTCAGTCCCGTAATTTTATTTTAACAATTACATAAGTATATGCATCATAAAGAGCTCGAATAGCCCGAGTCCTGAAACCGTGCTTGCTAAGTTAAATGAGGATATCCGTGTGAAATATTAAATCAAAAGCCCATCATCATGACTCCCCAAAACAAGTTACTCTCTATCGAAATTCATCAAAATTGACGACAGTGTCACCTGTGCATGAGCGTACTCTATCCCTTTCTGAAGCCCAAATTGGTATGGAGACATATTACAATTATCAATAATTTTATTCAATATCAACGTCTCAAAAATCTGGCGAAAAGTTGAGGTAACCGTTATTAGGCGATATGATGAGCACCCATTTAAGGATTTAATCTTTTAGGGACAGGGATGCGACAAAACAGTTGGAAACGAAGGAGAAACTATTCCCTTAGTGAAAACCATTCGGAGTAATAATGCAAGATGAGGAATAAGTGACAGACTCCAAGTAGGAGGTGTTTTGCACAAACGTTATCTCTACCAACCGAGACAAACTTTTTTATTTCACGAATTACGTTATACACATCAGAAACACATACGGTAAACAGTGATGGGACCTCATTTAAAAACGTCAGTTTAAGTGTGATTTTGAAAGAATCTTCTATTAGTAGGTCAGGTTCAGAAAAATGTCCTGAGAAATGTTGCTCTATAACCTGGGGGGAATTTGAAACGACTGGTTGAACTTATCTGTTTGCTTATGAATTAGATTTATTCACAAAATTCCAGGGTTATTAATAATCATTTCAAAAAAATAGGAGCGAATAGCAGCTTCATCTTTCTCAAGCTTTTTCAAAAAAATAGTGTTTAGTTGATAAACAGATTTGACTTAGAATACAAATTTTTGGATAGCCGCACTCAATATAGATACATAACCAGAATATGATCTAACTCCGTTCAGCCAAGATATGTAATAGCTTCAATCTATGTGATAGGTTCAGCAACCTATGTCAGGTGAGCATGCCTGGATTCTTTTAAAGAAATGTATTTTATGATTTCAGTTAAAAAATTGGCTTTATCGATGCGATCTTTTGAGTAAGTTTGTTTTCTTTTTATTTCTTTTAAATAGTATTCCACCGATGACGGCTGTGAATATATAACCAAAATATTGGGATAGATTTTACAACTTAATTATACACTGTCTTCACAAATTCCTCATTACCTTCTGGTATTTTTCCTCATTATTCAGTATTATTCTTGTATTCTTCCTCATTACCTCATTAAAAATCCTCTCATTACCTTCTTAGGCAGCACTATTGCTGCCTATGATAAAGGAATGGCGGTATGGTCTTTGTCGTTATTTACTAAACTTTTCATATCATCGGCGTTAAGGGACTAGGTATTACGACGGCATATAGTGTATTACGACTTAAATAGTGGCGAAGACCACACTGCCTTTATAACATAAATAGTCCATCTAAAAGTACTAATATTTCTCTTTGATCCTGCTTACCTTAACTAGAGGTAATTAGCTATATTACCTATAGTAATAAGGTATATTACCAATAACTTAACTAGGTATTACGACTTAAATAGTGGCGAAGACCACACTGCCTTTATATCATAAATAGTCCATCTAAAAGTACTATAATTTCTCTTTGATCCTGCTTTAAGCAGCCATGTTTTTATAGCCCCAGAGACTCAAAATAAACAATAATATTTACTTAATTACGAATTTGGGGGAGTAATCACCAAATACTTTATACACAAATTTAACTAAAAATTATTAGCAAATTGTATCACAAAACCAGTAGACATTACAACAGAACCTGTTACAAAAAGACCTTTGTGGCTGGCTGCCAAAAAGGCAAGATTAGTATTGAAAGCATGTTTTTAATTGTTTTATTTCACTCGGATGAATTGCCTTTTCTCACCTCACTTGATGTACAAGTTCTGGTTGAACTTCCCTATAGTAAGGATGCTAAGACTATTTTAAAAACATTTTTGTTTTAGTGGTCGTATTTTAATGTTTGTTTTATATTTCCATTTGTTTTGCTGAGGACGGCCCTCGGATATAGGGTCGAAATATTCATTTAGGGTTGAGTTTCACTGTCTAACGGAAAACAAATCCCTGTTGTTTCTATTTATGGCATATATACTAGGCGATGTAACCCAGCGAACTTTTGATTTCACCTTTAAGGATGGCTATAATGCAACTCGGGCATTATAATTCTCTGCAACTTTTACATTAATCGTCATTTCTTGCTCGTGCCAAATACCCCTTCCCCCCCCCCCCTATCCAATTTTCCTCACTTACATATTTATAAAAATACAAAAACTAACATCCATTAAGATAAGTATGACAATTATAAAGAAAAAACAAACCTTAGTGATTAAACTAAAAAGAATTAAGGGTTTGTCAAACAATAATTCAAAGCTGAGCTTGTATATTTCGACGAAAGAGTAGGCCTTGACGCTCACTGGGGAAGTAACAAGCGGAGTAAAATGAGGAGCCAAAAATGGAAGATATTCCCTTCCAGCTGTAGCAAGACGAGTAATTATTTCCATGCACTGGTGGGGTCGGTTTGAAATAAAATCCTGCAAAAAATATAGCATAATTATAATGCAATAAGGAAACTTGAAATTCACTTAAAAAACGGTTTATGTTATTATCTAAAATTATAAATGCCCAAGTAAACAATATATTTGTAGCACCTTATGAAGGGCTAGCCAACGCAGAAAACCTTTTACAAAAGATATTTCTACTGAAATATTAGATGGATTTTCTTCAATTTTTTACCATTTACTATTTTAAAGGTTATCTTCGTTGTTGTAAAGCTTTCCCTTTTCAAACAGCTCGTTTTAACGAACTGTAAGTGAGGAGCGACCCGGCTCAATAGTAACCGAAACTCTAAAAACGTAATTTTGATACCAATAGATATATAAAAAATATAATTTTTGTGCTGATTTTAAATGCAAAGTTTCACAAAGTTTAATCTTAACCATCAAAAGTTACGAGCCTGGGAAAATTTGCCTTATTTTCGACAAAAGGAGGAAACACCTTCTAAAAGTCATAGAATCTTAATAAAAAAAAAAATAACACCATCACATTCAGCGTATCAGAGAACCCAACTGTAGAGGTTTCAAGCTCCTATCTGCAAAAATCTGGAATTTTGTATTTTTTGCCAGAAGAAAAATCATAGATGCGTATTTTTTTTTCAGGGATGATTGTATCGACCCAGTGGTCCTAGAATGTAGCAAGAGGACTCATTCGAACAGAAATTAAAAGTTCTAGAGCCCTTTTTAAGTGATCAAAAATTTGAAGGGCAACTAGGCCTCCTTCGACGCTCATTTTTTCCCAAAGTCACCGGATCAAAATTTTGAGATAGCCATTTTTTTCAGCATAGTTGAAAAATCTAATAATAATATCTTTGAGGACGACTTAATCCCCCACTGTCCCTGGGGGAAGGACTGCAAGTAATGGACTTTGCCCTTCGTTCACATATAGTATTGGTTATTGGGAAGCATACAGACGTTTTCAGGGGGGATTTTTTTCTGGTGGAGGGAACGGAGAGAGGGAGTTACGTGGGAGGATCTCTCCATGGAGAAATGTGTCATAGGGGAAGAGAATTTCCATGAAGGGGGCGCTCGGTTTTCCACCATTATTCTAAAAAAAAGACAATCACATATTACATAAAAACACAAGATTTTTCAACTGAAAGTAATAAGCAATATTAAAAGTTAAAACAGACAAAAATTATTACGTATATGAGGGGGCTCGTCCCCTTCTCAATACCTCACTCTTTTCACTCTTTAAGAGCTATTTATTCTAATTAAACGGCCTTTGTGATTCAGGGGCCATTTTTACAGAATTCGAACAAAATGCGACCTTTGTTTACATGAATGTTAACAAATATATCAACGATCTAAAACATTTTCAAGAATTATTCATTTTTTTCGAAATATTACGTCATAGTTTGTTGCTGGTAGGGATGGAGGAGGCGTGTGCATATGTGTCGGCCTCTGGTGGCTTGGTGCATATGTGTCGGCCTCTGGTGGCTTGGTGCTGAAGTGAGTTATTAGTAGCAGTTTCACCAGTTTACATGATCATTTAATGATTTGGCTGCATGGTCTCTATCGTGGTAGAGTGTCACTTCACCACTTGATATATCTTTGATTCAGTTACTTTTATGGCACAATAATGATGGGATGTACCATTATGTTAACCACACTGGTAACCAAAGTTAATCACTCGACATGACATGCACCTGTAACTTGATCATAGAGAAATGACTAAACAGCAGCAATACAAAGACTCATTTAAAAAAAAAATTCAAAACGCAAAAGTTGATTTGATTATGTTCTTACAAGCAAATGTGGCTTAGAAAGTACAATGGCTTAGATGAAATTTTAGCTCTTGTTAGACGATATTCTTTTCAAACAGTAATAATCGTTTCATATAAAAATAAATAGATAAAAATGTTTTTTTAACTCAAAGTAAGGAACGACATTAAAACTTAAAAAAAAAACAGAAAATATGACACATATGAAAAGGGCCGTCCCCTCCTCAACGTCTCGCTCTTTACGGAAAAGTTTGACTCTTTTCACAACTCTACTTTTTAAAACAATAAAAAACTTTAGCGTGAAGAGTAAACTTTAGCGTACTTTAACTATTTAAAGTAAACTAGATCTACGTTGCATGGGCAACGTGAGGTGTTGCGGCAACCTTTGCTCGGCTTCGCCGAGTAAAGTGTTGCGAGAGCAACACTTTGGTTTTGTTTCCTCGCTCCGACTAAACGCTGAAGTTGTTAATCTGTAAGGATGCTAAAATACATACTAGGTACACCAACTCGCAAAAGTTGCTAACTCCTCATTGCTAAAGATGATTGTAGCCTTACAGCCGATTATTACTTACAAGTCCCCTACATGTCTTACCACTGGAACCAAATTGGTCTTACCATCAAATACAACGGAAACAAAAAATAGGTACACCAACTAGAAAGAGTTGCGAACCCCTCATTGCCGAGGATGATTATGAGCTAACAGCCGACTGTTGCTTACAACTCCCCTATGTCTCACAATTGGTATCGGCCTATTTTTGGTTTCAGTGTGTACCTTACTACTGAAGTTGTCAACCCCTTTAAACTTTCAAACTGGTATATCTCATGAAGGAATTTTTGTACAAAAAAATGGATGACATATACTTTGATCAGCTTATCAAAAACTATCGACTGCCGTCGAAAAAAAAAATCTATCTGTCTTAGTTCAAAAGTTGACTTTTTTGCCGTAGGCCAACTTTCTAACGTCATCACTTAGAAAGGAGCAAAGGATAAACTCTAATTTCTTTAGCAATGAGAGAACTTTTAAAGTTTAAGAGGCACATCTGATACCATTTCTCTACCGCAATCCCAAGTGCGAAAAACCGAATGATAAACTCAGCTGAAATCACGAACAGAAATGGGTAGAAACAATAGATGGCAGCACTTTCGGACCCGTGGGAAAATGTCGCTTTTTTCTATTTATCACTCAAAGAAGATATATTGGCTGTGGGGCAGGGTAACTGTCGCATATATTTAACACTTATAGATTTTAGTCCATCTTCAATTTGAAACTGGTGCCTGCCTGCTTGCCTGCTAGAACGGAGCTTTCCACTCGAAAGCAGAAACATGGTTTGATGAAACGTAAGCTTGGCTGCACAACTTCAGATACTCCTCTCTGACATAGGCTATATAACTCCACTTCACTTCGCACACCATAGGCTCTGGCTCGAGGACAAGCAAAAACCATCCTTTTTGGCCCCAGGCAAGAGTTCTACGAAGCTTTCCAAAATGTAAAGTCATATTCATCAATCCGGCCTAAGGTCCACACTTTCCGTAAAAACCGCAGAGGTTAGACCCTTACCACTTTCTAGGAATAAGCTGAAATCGGGGTGCTAGGAACAAAAAAAAAAAAAAAAAAAAAAAAACACGACAAAACCAAAGTGTTGCTCTCGCAACACAATTATGATACTGAATGCACCAATAAACCCAAAGTTCCGATTTGTTTTACGACAGCTTAAACCAATCGTTCTTTACTAACAATAAAACCTCATATATGCACAATTTTGAAAAACCATACATACGCTTTATCTCCAATCCCCTTCGGAAAATTGTTCGTATTTTCTCCAATTACAATTCGTTTTGTTACGCTCCTTCTCTTACTCCTATAGTTTGCAGAGGGTATAATCCCTTTTTAACCCCCATTTTTGGTCGTAAATGCGTACGCTCTATATTCAACCCACTTTGTAAAAAGTGTGTACAGTTCATCTTCAGCCTGTTTTATCAGCAGTATGTACACTCTGTCTCTGATCCCCTATGGTGAAGAGGGCTTATGTTCCGTTTTAAATCGTTTGGCCTACAGTACGAACATTTTACTTCTCATTCCGGTTGGGACCATAGAAAGCCGTACTCAAAAATTAAAACGAACTAAGTGAGTGCATCCGATGAGTGCGACTCCCTTCACTAGACAGAACACAAATCCTTCTCTGACTATAGTAGAATATAAAATCCACCTCTGGTTCCCTTTGGTGAATGTTGCGTACAGTCCATCTCCGATCCCTTTGGCAAACAGAACCTACAATCCATGTCAAACCCCGTTCGATCTCTGACTCATTTTGTCAACAGTGCGTGAATTCCATCCTTGAGATCTTATGGCCAATATTGTGCATGCTTGGTAAACCATTCCCTTACATAAACAGTCCCTTTGTCTTTTACCTCATTTAGTCAGGTTTGCAGTAAGATTATTCTGATTTAAGATGAAACAATTGCATATTTTACTCAAGGTCTTTGATTTCGATCAAAGTTAATATTTAAGGTTTCTGGGCTTGCACGTTAACAACTTGAGATTACTATTGCATCATATAATTAAAATACAAAACTCGTCAAGAGAATATTTTGCAGAACGTGTTTGATTTTCACCAAAGCTGCAGATTCAGGATTTATCTAGCTATCTTCAGCAAATGTCAGGAACAAAGTGGGCTGGTTTTAATACCGCTCTTTATTTTTCTTTAAAAATATTTTTTCTTGGAAAATGTTCTTTAAACCAAAAAGCATAAAGATTTGTCAAAATCAATACATTATAATTAGAAGGAAGTAAAACTTTTTTTTTAACTTTTCAATTTAAGCCCCAAAACGCTGGATTGCAATTTAAGTTTTTAACAAAACTTGAATATTAATAAAAAATTCTTGACAAAGTTTTGTTTTGCTCGCTTAAAAAAGTCGTTCGTTACGAGTGAATTTAACCGAATTTCTTTCTGGTCCGCGCAAAAAAAAAAAAAAAAAAAAAAAATCAAATTCGTTACGTCGAAAATTTGATGCGACTAAATTTTTTATTCAAAATTTATTGCCATCATTGAGATTCTTATTGTCCATTATACACACCTTAAGTTTCAAGCTTATTGGATAAAGAAAAATTTTCAGCCCATTTTAGGATATCACAAATCAATAAAATGCAAAAGGTTCAAAACATTTTTTCCCCGAAGTCCGCTTTAATTAGACTAAAACCAAGCAAGTTACAAGTTGATCAGAAATAAACAAGCGAGCATTACGTTGCGACATAAGCGATTCTTAGTTTATTTACTGAATTTACATTACCTCACCAAGATTCTCCAAGCACGTAGAAAACAGACTCGAAGACGGTGGACAATTTCTAAGATCAGCATTATGAAAATAGTCAAGAACAATGAAAAAAAAATGGGATCCTATTTCATCCAAAGCGGTCATCAATACCTTGGAATTTGATACCTTTGTCCGTCCGTGTCTCAAAAAGCTGAAAAAGACAGGTGATATATGTCGCTGGGATAAATAAGAAAGTCACCACTGATGGATTAATAAACAGCATTAGGCTAATTGATTGCAATATTGGACCTCTATAAAATCACCACAAACTACCAGTGTTGCGGTGAGATGGAACCTTAATAGGAATAATAGGGTTATGATTAGGATAATAGGATTAGGAACAAGAGACTAGTAACAATGGTTAAGTTTTGGGAAAGGATACCATCATTGTCTGAGGATAGATTAGTTAAGGTAGCATACAGACAAATGATAAAGGATAATAGAAAAGATTCATGGCCAAATCAAATAAGTAAAATTTTGAATAGAAGTGGGATGTCAGGAATTTGGAATCAGGGGTTAGGCATAGGAGGAGAAGAAGGATCCGTAGCAAAAGAGGTAAATGATTATACTGCAAGAGCAGGAGATCCAGTTATGGCAGGCAAGTCGGACCGTGGCAGCGTCTCTAGGTGTGTACGTGGAGGTCAAGGAGGTATAGGGAGAGGAATACTATTTTAAAGTGGGACTTCAAATGGAGGATAAAAGGTGGGTCATTTCAATAAAAGGGTAATTTTATGCCTTTTAGTGAAAGAAGGACGTATTTGAGGAGGTTTAGGTCAAAGAGGGGCCCGATGAACAGAGAAAATGAGGAATTAAAGCACTTTATGTGCAATAAAGGATTTGAGGGTAGGAACTTTTGGGATTACGGTAAATGGGAAAGGTTGGATGGTCGAAATTTTTAAAAATAAGTGTAAAGTGTATATTAAAAATGTGGGGAGTCAAGAGAATAATCTACATCTTCTATACATAGACATGACGCAGAGATCGTCCATGGCGCAAAAGAAGGATGTTATCCGATTAAGTACATCCTAGTCGCATTTTCATACCCACTCTTCCCCCCCCCCCCTTGCTCGATTTTTTCATGATGAACTGTAAGATTAATAATCATCCATGTTTCCATGCCAGGTTGATAATGTTAAACTTGATTAATACACAGCATAATACAGCTGGTGTATCTAAACTCTATAGCCCAACGAACGTTTTCAAAATTTTATTATTTTTTTCCGAAGTACAGAGAATTATTGTATTTCCTTCTCACTTAATTCCATCATTCTGGAGAAAGAGATTAAGCAAGCAAATTTTCATGCAAGTATTATATCATACGAAGGCTAAAGAACAATCTTCGGAACAATCTTTTGGACTTGGATTTTGGATTGGTGTTTGATTTTCTTTCAGAAAAGCTTAAAAAATAGTGTAAAAAGGAGAATTTAAATTTAACAGTAAATTATGAACTTTTCACTTATTATTATTATTATTGTAATGTATTTCAATCATTATAATTATGCTTTAGTATTATGAAGATGGAGTTGCTAGACTGGGGTTGGCCTGTGCTGATCACATCCATATTATTTTGAAAATTTGGATGTTGTGGTTTGGTTTTTCACATCACGTGGCCCAAAAGTTGTTAGTGAAGTATATGCTACTAGTTATTTTACGATTCATTTTACATTTTTTTTTCTCCTTTCATCCCTGTTTCCCCAGGCATAGAACATTCCTGGGGATGTGTTTTTTTTTTAGTATTTTCTGATAGTTTATTGTTGAACAGATGAACTCTGAACTGAAGCGTTGGTCACACGAAAGTTCATTTTCATAACATACATTTTTATTTTTAATAACATACCGTATGCCAAAATATTAAAGAATAAAATCATATTATCGCACTCTTATAGTCGTGATTTCACTTCTACTTTACCGTTCTTTCATTGTAGCCGATACAAGTTCTTCAGCGCAATTTTTAGTTCACTATTTACCAAAACTTTTTTGGCAACTATCTAACGGTGCCTCCGTTACCTTTTTTTCATTTTCTTCTTTAAGCCTAGTATTTATTTGTTTGCGTGCCACATGATACCTGAAAATTGCAGAGCAGAGTCCTAGAATAAGCGGTAATACATAAAAAAAAGAAGGTAAATACAAATAACAATACCTGAAAATAAATTTGGATAATCATCAGCAAAGAAGAAAAAAAGAGAAAAAGTAAAAATATTTGTATTCTTTATTCAATATACTTTTTCTTGCTTTCTCTTTTTCTATTGAGTTACGATGTATCTTTTTTTTTTCTTCAGCATACCAATTAAATCTACAAAAAAAAAAAAAAAAAAAAAAAAAAAAAACAGTAGTAACAGAAGCACCATACCCAACACACTGTTCCAAAGCTAGATGAGCAACTATAACCGCTGAAGAGGGTGTTTCTAAAAGCTTGGCCAGTGTAATGTCATAATCCTCGCGGTTTTGAACAATCTTCATGTGGATTCTCTGATCTTCAATATACTGAACATACTAAAAGAAGAATTGAACTGAAAAAAACTCTGCCATGAGCAATAAAACTGAAACAAGCTGTTGCTGCAACTCAAGTCCATTAAAACTGACTACAAAAAATAGTCAATTGTCAAAAATGGACCCAAAATCCAGATTTTAAAATATGGAAGGTTCAATGGCATAGCATTCAGATGAAAAGCTTTAAAAGGTACCCTAGAAATTAACCTGCTCTTGATGCAACTTTCGCGAAAGAAGGACAAAGTAATATGAAAAAATCAGAGCTTTCAGAGGGGAAGAGATTCAAATATTCAAAATTTCAAGTGAAACAATTGATGGAAACTTTCAAATTCAAGCTTTCAGGGGGAAGAAATCCACAGAAAATAAATGTTAAATGCATAAGATTCAAACATCCCTCACTAAACATCTGCTACACTTAAGACCTTGATTGCTGACTTAAAAATATTGAAACTAATACCTTTTTGGACATTTATGGAGGCTTATTAAGTTACAGAACTGCACAAGGACATTGCTTTTCCAATAATATATCGATAGATGGCATAACTACTTATTCTAGATAGACTATGCAGTAACATATTTTTCTTTTTATTTACAAAACTATGACACAAAACTTCCCTTATTGTTTTATTTTAAAAGTTAATAAACCTCGATGTCCCCATTTAATGTTCAGGGGTATTGAGTTTCTAAAACCATGGAGCAGGCTGAAGGATAAAAAAGATATATAAGAAACTCCACAAGATAATTTTTACAAGAGGATGATATTCGGGTTTTTAAGTTTACAAAGGAAATATTAGCTCTCTTTGCCTGTGTAAGGTAGGAAGATGATCTTTTTAAGCGACAATCATAAAAAAAAACTTGTATTTTTTGTATTAAGATGCTCATATACTATTCTTGAAAAATGGTGGCGGTATATGATTCTTGGTGTCTAGTTTAACTTATATTCTTATTTACAAAACTATAAGACAAAACTCCCCGACTAGACTGTACTTATCTTTTTATTAAATAAACTAGTATTTTTTGTATTCAGATGTTCATATATTATTCTTGAAAAATGGTGGTGTCTAGTGTGTAACTTATCTTTTTATTTGCAAAACTACAACGCAAAACTTCTCCTTTTTTTCAATGTTCAGGGGTATGGAGTTTATAAGACCGGGCATGGAGCAGGCTGAAGGATAGCAAAGATATATAAGCAATAAATAGATAATTCTCCAGTATATGATTCTTGGTGTCTAGTTCAACTTATATTCTTATTTACAAAACTATAAGACAAAACTCCCCTTTTTTTAATGTTCAGGGGTATAGAGTTTCTGCCCGGTTTTAAATACCCCATACCCCTGAACATTAAAAAAAGGAATTTTATTGTTGTAGTTTTGCAAATAAAAAGATAAGTTACACCGTAGACATCACCATTTTCAAGAACTAATGTTTCCTTTGTAAACCTAAAAATCCTTTGTTTCCTTTGTATATAAGCAATAAATAGAAAATTTTCCTGTAGATAATTTTTACCAAGAGGATGATATTCGAGTTCTTAAGTTTACAAAGGAAATATTAGCTCTTTTTGGCTGTGAAAGGTAGGAAGCTGAACTTTTTATGTGATTTAAGTGACGATAAAAAAATCACTCCTTAGTATTTTTGTACTCAGATGTTTATATATCATTCTTGAAAAATGGTAGTGTCTAGGGTGTAACTTATCTATTTAAAATGTCGGCGTATTTAAAAAAAAAAAAATTTAAGGTAATTTTGTTTTAAAAGTCCATTTAATGTAAGGGACGATTCAGGATCAGACAATTACAGAAACTTATTTTACACCAATTTATACAGTGAAAATAGAATCTCCCCGTTTAGATTAGTGAAATGGAAACGATATACATATTCCAAAACTAAAAGAAATAAAAATTTCAATGTTTATTGCATAAGACGCGGATGCAGTTACTGACTTTTACTAGTAGCGGGCAGCAAATTAAAAAAACAAAACTACATGGGTAAAAAATCAGCAAAATTAAGCTCTAAGTTTATGCCACAAGATAGCTTAAGAAGATGTAGCTTTCTTTTGAAGGGGCAGTTGTCTTTGGGAATCAACAAACTGTTAATATTTGAATTTTTACGAATGAAACCGCAATCAAATTTATCTAGTTAGTTTTGCTTATATATTTCTACGGTTCAACCTGACAACACTGACGAAATAATATACCGTCCTGAAAAATTTATAATTAAAAAATGATAAAAAGACAAATAGTGGTTTCACGTATGAATAACCCAGACAGGTCCCAAGGGGCATAAGATGTTTTATTTCGATATCCTTGGTATTCTTAGGAAAGATTCAAGGAACCTCCTAACTTTCGGAGCCTTTTCTGATCTCGTTACAGTACAGTCTTAATCTTGAACTAAAAACAAAAACGGTATCTGAAAATTTTTGGTTTTATTTTATTATCAATGGTGGCATTCACCCTATAAGTTTTGTATTTTATTTATTTAACTTATATGTTCCTCGGTGCTTCCAATCCATATATAGGGTTTCCAATCTAGAAGATCTAAAATCCAGTTAGATTTTCCTGCAAGAATTTATAAAATCTCTAAAATACAACATTGGAAAAAAGATAAAAAGCCTATTACCTATTACCCAGCTTAGTTTTTATTTTCAAGGAGGGAGGAGCAGTCAATATGTGGAAGGGTACCTTTACTTAGAAGACATTTTATTTTTACTGGGCTATTTTAACCAACAGTTCACTATTTAATTTTATTTGTTTTTGAAAAGTTTGCAGAAAAATCATTTGTGAGTGGCTGTTATAAAGAGATTTTCTCAATTCTTCTCGTGGGATTTATTTTGAGTTAAGGAAATGGAACTGGACAAGAGAAAAATCTTGACTTGCTTTGGATTACTATTAATGGGAAACCACAAAGCAGGGTAGATAATCCCGCTTTATCTCGTCCCTATGTTTACCATACAGATCGACGTTCATCTTTAAACAATTTTCATCTGTATCTCTAATAGCATACAGTTTGTCTTTTATAAGCAGAAGTTGAAATGCTATCTATATTTGTCAATATAGACGTAATTTACTTTCGTGTCAAATTATGTTATATTTCTGAAATTAAGCATTCACTTTCCAGCTCCAACTGATGCAAGTTAAAAACTGTTTCTCACGATTTGATTGATTAAAAAGTTTTTACCCCTAAGTTTGGCTAAAGGTTGATGCAACATAATGATGGGAAAGCATTATAAGGGTCTGAATTATCTTTGTTTACCTCAAAAACCAGAGCTGCTCCACCACAACAGGGCGATTTTTCTTTTTTAGCCTTGTCGGTCTCTTCAATAACACCATTGCATGCTTGGACTGTCACAGTTTTCTTCCTTTCTTCTTTATATTCTTGTGGAAGCAAACTTAGAAACTCAGAATTCAAGTCTTTCAACTTTCTGATTTTACTACAGAACAACCTAAAAAAAGAGCCTATCTTATTTCAAAATCATCCCGATTAAATGCATACTCGTGTACCAAGGAAGGAGTTGGACATTCTACACCTATCCAGCGTCACTGGTTCCCATGAAAGCTATAGGTCGTTCAGATCTTTGCAAAATACTAAAAGCTTGAAGCCAATTAAAGCTTGAAGGATTGACCCCCTCCCCCCAACCACGCCAAAGAAGCTCTTTTATAGCTATCAATTACTTGAAAAATAGATGATAAACGAAGCTCTTATGAACCAAACATCGTAAAATAACGTTTTACTTATAAGATTACCTCACAATCTTTTTTTGCAATCTTTTATTTGTAAACTTACTTATCAGATTGTCTCGCAAAACTGAGTTCATGCAAAATTCAATAAAGCAAAACTGAATCTTGCAAAACTGAATCGCCAAAGAGGCTCTTTTATAGCTTTCAATTACTTGAAAATAGATGATAAACGAAGCTCTTATGAATTAAACATCGTAAAATAACGTAAGATTGTCTCGCAAAGCTGAGTTCATGCAAAATTCAATCATGCAAAACTGAATCTAGGAAAAATTACGCCCAATTATATTTATCCCACTCAGAATTCAACGTGTACAAAACTCAACCCATCAAAATTCAACCCAACGGAACTCAAACCCAGAAAAACTCAGTCAAAGCAAAATACCTTCCAGGCAAAACAGTGAAAAACAACAGAAATAGATAAAACTCAATTCATGATAAGTTTAATCCTGGAGAAATATGCCAAAAAATTTGTGTCATGGATATTGTTGTTATTATTGACTTCATTCCCATTAACGTCTGCAATATCGTCAACTTCAACGTAATTATTTTGTTGTCAGCTTCCATAATAATCGTCTTCATCAATGATGTCGTCATAAATATCTTACAGTTCGTAGTTGGCATGACTATGATCATTTAAGCTCCTAAATAAATGCATATAAAACCAAAGGACAAGCTTATCTATGACCCCGTGTACATATTCTCTTTTTTAAGCATAAGGCAATGCTAATCTGAATGATGGTGACAGATCATTGCATTAGCTATGGTTACTGGAAGCAAAGAGCAATGAATTGAGTTGTGGCACAGATAAATTTGCTTAAGATAGATTTTGTGTCAACTGAATTTCGCATGGAATGGTTTTGATGGGTTTGATTTGGGTAGGTTAAGTTTTATTGGGATAAATTTAGCATGAGTTAAGCATTTTTTGTCGAGTTTTCATGTCAACTGAAGATTGAGAGAATTCAATTTTATGTCAGGTGAGTTTCGCTGGGATGGATTTTGCGGAAGTTCAATTTTTGCCGATAAGATTGTACGTGAATTTGATTTCGCCAGGTGAATATTGTCGAATCATATTTTTTATAAGTTGAATACTGCCAGGATTGAAGTTTAGGTGGACTCACTTCACAGTTAAATTTCATTCAACCCTTCAAATATCCAAACAGTATCCAAACCGAACGGCTGTAGGCCTAATAATACGGCTGTAGGCCTTCAGTTCCATTACGAATCAGGTATTGAATCCGTTATTGAGTGAAGGCATAAGTAAGAATAAACAATATATTTGATATTCATATTTACAGCATTAGCAAATAATATAAACTAAATAACACTACTTGTCGGGCAGCAAGGAACAAAAAAAAAAGATATTTTTGTTCTCTTCTATTATCATGAAAATTTAAAATGTGTCCTTAGTTTTGGATACAAAGATATACAGATTATAAGTGAACCAAAAAGAACTCACCCTGCATGATCACTTAGAGCTCTCAAATGTGGCTTCAAAAATTTTGCAAGTAACTCCGGTTTTGTTAACAATTCCAATTGTAATTCAGGCAGAATGACTTTTAGTGGAACCAGCGCAGGAGCTGGCAGGGGCTTTGACAATAAGGCCAGCCTATTTTTAATCTTGGCTTCAAAAGGTACCTCCTCTTGAGAAACAATGGGCCGTAAGACCTTATGCTTTATGACGCGACTACTTGAATCAGAGAAAAATGAAAGCAACGCCTGCCTCTCTTCCAAGACCAAATACGTCGAAATACATTCGATCCAAGGAGACTGTAAATGTAGTAATTGGTTATCTATCAACAGTTTAGTCACAACCAGAAATTTTTTGGACTCCCCCCCCCATGGTTTGAAAAAAATACGTCTTTATTGCACCAAATCCCAACAAAAATCTCCAAGACCTACAAAACCCATCCATCTCCAAGACAGGCAGCCTTTGCTGCTTTGTTGAAGATTTCAAACTAGAAACACGAAATTATTCCAGAATAATCTTTGGATATATGATGCATATTATAACCCCCCCCCCAAAAAAAAAAAAAAAACACAACTACAACTGAATATAAAATTAGAAAATCTTTAGTCAAGAGTTAAGAAATCCGAGCGAAGCGAGTACCTTTTGCAAAGGCCGAAAGCCTGAGCCACCGATTCTAGTTATTGGAAAGACTTAAGTCCCGCAAAGTGAGCTTTTTGCTTGCCCCTCCTCCCCTCTCTCTCCAATATTTAGCTTCAATTTTAACAGTCAGGTACGTTCTCCAAGTAACATCTATGTAGACGGAAAAAAGATAAATTTAGAAACATAAAATATACATACTGAAAATACAGTACGAAACTTATGTTTTATCCGGATTTATTTATTTTTCTAAACCATTTTTCAAAAAAACGTTCTCGAAAGAGAAGGCAAAGAGCTACATATAGCCAAAAACAAGAAAAAACAGAATAAAATAATATTTAAAACTTGAAACGAACAGAAATTACTATCAATGATCCGACGCAGAAACCTTAGTAGTCAAGAAGCGTCGTTAATCTGATACAATACAATACCATCAATGACAAAGAGACCCAAAACGAACAAACCCTACAATAAATATGAAATCTGGGCTTAGCAAAGGATCCATAAGAACTCACTCAAAAGAAAGCTAATCAGGAATAATTTTTTTGGGCCCAACTCCAGGCGCCGAGTTCCCCATCCCCACTCCCGACTCAATGTATGACTTTCTTGTCGCCAAGGACCATCTCTACAATTTTGACCTATTTGGACACCTAAGATCAAAATATGCCCCCTTTTCCAATTAAAAATTACAAATGAACAATGCACGCCTTATATAATTTACAGCCCTTGCCTCAGGGGCTGTGGGGACTGTTGGAGGCAATGTCATCCCTGGAGGTCTACTTTTCGGACCTTTTGACTATTTTGAGTATAATCGTTATCCCAAAACTTTGATAGGATGTATTGGATCAAACATGCCCCCCCCCCCTTTAAATTGTAAAATCTATGTTTCAACTGTAGGCAATTTGAATAATTTACGGTACTTGTCCCAGGTAATATGGGGCTCATGTCATCCCCGAAGACATATTTGTTTTGCCTATTAACCGTTCTAAATGAAATAGATATCTCAAAATTTTAATCACATATCTTTGGGGTTGTGCGGGATGGGCAGGAAAAAAATCATGAGAGGGGGTCTGGTTCCTTTTGAATGACTTTTGTCTCTTTTAAAAAAGACACTAGAATTTCGACTTTCCCATTTAATAGCTTACATTAGTTCTCAGGGTATTGCAGATAAGGTATTTTGATAGCCTGGATACATATAATGTCTTTTAATTTAGTTCTACGCTTCTACAAAGTCATAATTCAACCACTTGCCCCTTGCCCCTAGGGGCAAGTCCACTTGCCCCAACATATTCCCTGAAAGATTCCTGAGATACTGCAGATAAATCATCTGGATAACCTGGCAGTAAATAACGGCTTTTATTAGGCTTTTATCATTTAAGCAGCAGTAAATCTTGCTACTTTACCAAAAATGAATTTCAAGTCCCATAGGATTTATAGTTCAAAACACAATTTTTATCTGGATTGGAGGCAAAAAATTGTTTTTCCCTTGAAAGCCACAACCCGATATCCTTAGGCGTTCCTGAGATATTGTAAAAACGCCATTTTGAAAACCTGAATGCACATGGTGTCTCTTTGATTAAGCTCAACATCCCCCTCAATATTCGCAAACAGTTTCAACTTAATACCCTTAGCCATTCCAGAGATACTGAAGATGCGCCATTTTGACAACCTTGAAACGCATAGTATCTTTTGATTTAGTTCAGTATCCATCCCCATCAACATTCCCTGAAAAGGACTAATCTTAATCCTAATCAACTGAATAATTTTAGCCGATCTTGAGATATTACAGATACAGCATTTGGGCAACTTGAATGCATACGGTGTGTTTTGATTTAGCTCAACATCCACCTCAATATTCCCCGAAAATTTCAACTAGTATCGTAAGCTGTTCCTGGGATACTGTAGATATTCCATATTGAGAAAATGGATACCCATAATACATTCAGACTTAGTTCAACATCCCCTCGAAGTTTCAACTTTCTTAATGCTCTTAGCCATTCCTTAAATATTGTAGGTATGCCATTTTGACGACCTAGCAACATATATTCTCTTTTGATTTATCTCGTTATTTAACAATGTGTAAATTTTAAATCTCACCTCTCCCTTTTGTTTATTCAAAATTACCTGAAAGCTTCAACTCCATCCCCCAAGCACTCCCTACTACATTGCAACACAACATTTCGACTAACTGGACACATGATTTCGATGAACTGGTATAACTGGGATCCTATGCCTAAAGAAGGAGATCATTTATTGGATGAACTGGATACATAGAGGGTTTTTGGATATACGCCTTCCATCTCCATAAGTCAAAATTTAAAGTCCACTTGGGTGTATCCAAAAAAACACTAGGAATCCTCATAACGAACGATCCCTAACAGCTCAATTGAAATACAAATGATCAGAAGCACAACTTTTAGGACCATTTCTGATACCCATTCCCAAAAAATGCATGATTTTCTTGTACAAAGGACAATCTCTGAAAGTTTTGAGCTAATCCCACATCTTGGATCAAACATATCCCCCTTTTCCATTAAAAAGCCTATTATAGACAATGGACAAATTACATTATTTACAACCATTGCCCTATGGGGCTCTGGGGGGCATCTGGAGACATATTTATTTGACCTTTTAACTATTTTGAAAAAAGGATTATCTAAAAATTTTGATCTGATATCTGTGGATTAAGGTGGTGGGCACTAAGCTTATAAGGGCACTAGGATTTCCAGTTTTCAACTGAATGAGCAGCCCTCCTAGAAAAAAAAATTCCCTGAACTTTGAATTCCTGTTTTACTTGTCAATTTTTTTAATGTTTTAATTTTTTTTAACAAAAGCTTAACCAGTTTACAAAATATAAGGACAGTCAACAAAACAGTTTCAAACTGTAAAACATTAAATATAATTTTACGTTGTATATGCTCCAATGCATTTTGAGTGATCTTTGCTGAAATGGCACCAAGTTCAAACTATTGAAGTTAAAATTATTTTATTTTAAATTATTTAAAATAAAAAACAAACATAAAAACCTATAGTAAAGAATATGCCATTACAATCCTTACAGAATGGCGCTGATCCCCATTTCATAGCCCTTCAGCCAGGTAGTGCAATAGAGGGGGGGGGAGGTCCAGTCATTCTGTGTCTTCATACATTCTTCCTGTTTACCTTCCCCAGAGTTTCCGATACTTACACAAAATTCAAAGAAAACCTACAATGGTGGAATCGAGAAAATCCTTAAATTCGTCTTGTTTAGCATGGAGTAGGCCACCAAGTTTATTGTTGTATTGATAATTAAAAGTCCCACGGATACTTTAAGTGGAAAATCGATTTAGCAGCATTCTATCTACAGATAAAGGCCAGATTTGTTATACAGTTAGGAAAAAGTTAAAAAAAGAGTTTTTTTTTTCTAGATTCCAAATGAACCTGAATATTTGGAAATTATCAAAGATGAGTAAAAATGTTAGATGGCACCAAATAGATAAATATAGATTAAATTAAGATAAAAAATAAAATTGGAATACAGCACATTACCTTACTTCCATTAAAAATATCCAGAAGCTTGGTTGGAGAGTAGGAGATAGGAAGCATAGGCACATAGGTGGTTGAATTCATCAGGTTCTTATCAGTTATCCAGTTTTGGTATGCTTCAAATATACTAGACGAAAACAATATAAAACATATTTAATCACACTATTAAAAGATAAAGTAAAATCACTTGTTGTTTATACTCATTACAACTGTTCGTCGCTGTCGAGTAGTACCAGGGACTCTTGCAGAAGGATGATTTGTTATTAGAATTACGGAACTTCTTACCTAACCCAATTGCTAGGATGTTATGACTATGAAGAAGAAAACAGGCTTTAAACTCATCAGATAAACTACGTGGTTAGTTCCGCATGAAACCTGCGAGCAAAATATTTCTATTTCTGGCTGCATTTCCCGATTATTGTGGAAAGGTAGCGTCATTTTTGAGCTTATGCTGTTTTAGGCCTGATAACCAGAATAGAATAAGTGGAAAACCTGGAAATTATTTTGAAAAGCTAGACAGCTACGCGAAATTATAAGCGAGTTACACAGCAAGACCGAAACAGCCAGAAAAGTCAAGTAATCATGGACGAACATAAAGGACGAACAATGGCCCATAATAAAAAAAAAAAAAAAAAAAAAAAAAAAAAAAAAAAAAAAAAAAAAAAAAAAAAAACACTACTGCGAAAAATTACCATTGCTAACTAATTCTGAAATGTTAACTATTATCTAAATTAGTTTTAATAGTAAAATGGTATTTCGAAACCAAACTTATAGAAATTTGAAAAATAGCCTGAAACTCCTAAAACAGCGACGAATCCAAACAAAAAGTATACTATTGGAATTGCCATAGCCGATAATCGTTCCTGGGATATTTGCCCAAGCTTATAACTGGGTCCCTGGCTTAAACAGGCCTTCAACAGGCCTTGTCTGTACTTCTTTCTTCTTCTTTTTTTCTCCAATGCTAGCAGAAAACTGAAATATTAAAGAAGCTGTTTTGGGCTCTTTTTAAAGGAAACTACTATATCTAGTGCTTTTTGTATTAAGAAAACATAATGTTTAAAATAAAAATTGGCTCCAACCTAGTGAAGGACGAACAATGCCCCATACTAACAAAAAAAAAGTTTCAAAAAGTACAAATGAGAAAATATTGTCATTTCTAGCAGATTCGGGAAAGATATAACATATTTAAGAAACCATGATTGAAAAGCAATTATCACATAAGAGACACATACTGCACATAAGGGATCAAAATTAGTTTTGTAGCTTTCTTAGGCTATGCCTACTATGGCTATTAGTGGATCTGTGCCTTCAAAGTCAACAGTCTCGGGATTCTAACTAATATGACAAGGTTCCACATAATTCATGAGAGCTTCCGAAATCTCCTAAAGAAACTCTCCTAAATGTCTTTTAGGACGTAAAACCTATATCCAATGCCTTAGTTTAAAAAACTTCTGCTATCGTTACCTAAGTTTGAAAATGACTTTTTGTTAGGTTTGTTTTGTATTTAAAAAAAAACAACTAAAACAAAGTGAAAACACTTTTTTTTAATGAATTTTTTCAACTGGAACACTGACAAATTTGTCAGCCTTTCAATTGTATGCCTTGTTAATGATTAAATAAAAAAAAAAAAACAAGCTTTTTCAACTGAAAGTAAGGAGCATTATTAAACTTAAACGAACGGAAATTATTATGGCTCAGAAATGGACAAAAATATGTTTGTCCCATATTCCTTTTAAACTTGCAGCCACTAGTCCTGAGGCCAAGAGGAGCCCAATGTACAAAAAAAAATTGTTCAATGGCACAGGCCCCCTTAAAATGGGTCCCTGTAAAGGGCCAAATATTATTTTCTGATTGCTTAAAAACCTGTATCTTTGAGTCTTTGGACTAAAGCTACCCCAATACAGAATGAAATTTAGAAAGAAAACATTTGTCCCCCCCCCCGAAAGCAGGGCCTAATAAAGGAAAAAAGTCCCATATATATATATATATATATATATATATATATATATATATATATATATATATATATATATATATATATATATATATATATATATACTTATATATATATATATAATATACTTATATATATAAACTAGCTGTTGGGGTGGCGCTTCGCGCCACCCCAACACCTAGTTGGTGGGGCGCTTCGCGCCCCCCAAGCCCCCCCGCGCGCGTAAGTCGTTACGCGCCATATTAGTTACGCGCCATTGTAGCTGTGTCCCTGTGTCCCACCTGTGAATAGAGATAGATATAAATATATATTTTTAACTACGTAAAACATGCGAATATACAACATTCTTCGCTGTCCCATTGTCTGTGCATATAAATAGCATTTATATTCCCTGTGTCCCGGTCGTCATTTGTGTCGACCGGACGCGAAGGTGGGGTGGCGCGAAGCGCCACCCCAACAGCTAGTATATATATATATATATATATATATATATATATATATATATATATATATATATATATATATATATATATATATATATATATATGTGTGTAAAGACACGCTTAGGCCCTCGGTAGAGGTAACATAGATTTAGGCCTACCTAGACAAGATCCAGAAAAATTTAGTTCGAACTCTGCAAGGTACATATATTTATACATAGCTGAAAAAATATAAATTTGCAGACCTAGAAAGGGCTGCAAATTTTAAAGGGTTTACTTAATCACCGAACCAATACTGAATCAACTCAAATCCACAGAAACAATCACCCAACCTATTGTCATTCTAAAAGAACACGGGGCTGCGATATTGAGGAAATTCTAAAATGGGTAATAATTGCCAAAATCACAAAAAATGTACGTGTTCACCTGAGTAGGCACTGGAGTTTCGCCTCGTAATACTTTCATACTTCCTTACGGAATATGTAAAACTTTCAAGCCCAAAATCGGACAAAAGAATAGAGGCAAGATTCTGCAAGATGTCGTGCAGTCGTATTTTGCAATTAGCCCAGAATCAAGCTTTTTTGATAATAGAATATTAAATTAGGGGAAAAGCACAAAAAGAAAAACTACCGAGAATCTGTCGGCTATTCTTATTTATATCTGCATTACCAAGAGCCCCCAAGTTATTGGGTGAAAATTAAAGGTAGGCCCACTGGGCAAACTTACAGCTTTCTTGAAATTTCTGAGGATAAACAAAAAACAAGAAAGTAAAAACAGGTTCGCAGAAAATAGAATCGAAAAAATTTTTAGAATCGTTTAATTAAGTACTATGAGTGATCAAAAAAATTTTTCTATTAGAAAAAATTAACTGAAATGCGGTTTGAGCCGGTGTTGATGACCGAAAAAATCAAGCATTCTTACCGCTGGGCTATCACGTTTCATATCATTATGTTTAATATACATATTACTGTTTCTAGTTACTCATTTCTGTAGTTTTACATGCATGAGGGGAGAATTTGGACGTCGCATTGTTGTATTTGGATTGAATGTTGTATCATTGGAAGCGCATATAATGTTACAATTTAGAAATAACTAGCTGTTGGTGGACGTAAAACTTGCGAATATACAACATTCTTCGCTGTCCCATTGTCTGTGCATATAAATAGATTGTCAGGTTTACCGACTCTTGAACATGCAACATATAATTGTGCATGGGAAAACAATCCGTGTTCAGATCTATACCTCATGATTCTAATGATTGCCCTTAAACTTTGTTGATGGTGATTGCTAATCGACCATTCCGTGTCGCCGTCGTCATTTATATATACCCCTGTGCCCCCCAGCGTCCCCGTTGTAGTTGTGTCCCTGTATCCCGGTCGTCATTTATTTTCCCTGTGTCCCGGTCGTCATTTGTGTCCCGGTGTCCCAGTCATAAATTTCTCTTTGAGTGTCCCGGTCGTAATTTATATTCCTTGTGTCCTGGTGTCCCGGTCGTCATTTGTGTCCCGGTGTCCCGGTCTGTATATACATTCGTTTTTGAATTGGTCTTTTTTTAGTTTTTAGTTTTTTACCTTTTTTTAGTTTTTTTAGTTACGCCTCATGATTCTAATGATTGCCCTTGAGCTTTGTTGATGGTGATTGCTAATCGAACGTTCCCTGTGTCCCCGTCGTCATTTATATATTCCCCTGTGCCCCCCGGCGTCCCCGTTGTAGTTGTGTCCCTGTGTCCCGGTCGTCATTTAAATTCCCTGTGTCCCGGTCGCCATTTGTGTCCCGGTGTCCCGGTCTGTATAAACATTCGTTTTTGAATTGGTATATGATGAAATAAATTTTTGTGTTTTTCCCCAGACATTTTTGGCAAAACAAAAACAATTCGTTAAACTATGACAGAGAACAACCAAGATGACGTCATTGCTATCTGGCAGGGCGACTTTCATCGATTATCTTTGGTTAAAGCCAACAAAAATGACGTCACCAAGGTCTGAAGTTTTAAAGTGGGTGGAGCCTAACAAAAAAACATGACGTCATTTTGCATATAAAGCAGAGGCTAGCAGGCTAGCAGGTATCAGTACATTTTCAGAAGTGTTTGAGTAAGCAATAATAGTTATAAGATAAGCATGAATATAGGTTACGCAGATTATCAAAACTTCGTCTCTAACACTGACTGGCAGCCAGAGAGCAGAAAAACAGTAGCTATAAGCCAAGCAGACATTTATGAATTAGATAAAAAATTCAATCCATCACAGTTTGAAAACTTCGAGTTCAACAGGGATTGGGAGATCGAGAGCGCATCAACAGAACCTGTAAACAGAGCAGCCATTTTAAATACAATTTATGAATTAGATAAGGATCTCACAAACACGCTTGATATTATTCCCTGTCCATCCCAAACGCAGGTTATTTTCATTAATCCTGCCAGTGTTAGCATAAAAAAAGACAATGACGTTGAATTACAAAACCATGCAAGCAGGCAGAGAGCAGAAATGGAAAACTGCCAGATGGACAATCGCAACTTCGATCCACACCGACATACCTCAAAAACTTTGTATGTTGCCTCGCTACCAAATTTTGAAATAAGCTATCCCATAGAAGGTTACTGGGATGTAAATCCAGAAGAAAGAGCAAAGAGCAATGAATATAACGGCGAGAAGAACGCTACCAAGATATTAAGAAATCAGCGCCGAAAAAATAGACTATTAAGTTGCCCAGAGGAATACAAGAAATATGTCAGAGAAAAAAACAAGCAAGCCGCCCGAGAGTACAGACAAAGAAAAAGATCACAGGATCAAGAACTTGTACAGAGGTTCGAATCATTGAAAAAGAAGAAAGCAATGCTCGTAGAAGAGTTGAGATTTCTTAAAGCAAATGGATCTCTAAGTGCGTTTTCTCCTGAAGATTTCACAACGTCCTTTAGGAACTAAGTGAAATTATCTCCTTAAATAGAGTGGGAGCTAATGTTTCAAATTACAAAAATCACAAGCTTCACAGAAATTTTTAGCTTGAACATCCTAAATTTTGATATTCTGTCTTAAATAAAATATTTTCCTTTATTATCTCCTAGTTTAGGTTTTTTAAACAAGGTCCAGGATAGAACAAAACTAATAGTGAATTTAATAGTGATTGAAGAAAATGAGATTATTCATCTTCTTTTGTTACCGTAACTGGAGCGGCGGCTTTAGCATGGGTTAGACTCCTTGAGAGGCCACCCACAATTTTTATTTGATCCTCAGTTTTATAGATAAATAATAGATGAGCAAGCGTTCGGTTTTGTTAATATAAGAACTTTAACAAAGGGCTTATCCCTGTATGGTATACCAGACAAATACATTAAATTGATTAGTACTATGTCCAAGAATAACACTTCTGTGGTTAATGTAGGAAATTTAATTAATAGCTGGTTTCGTATTCAATCAGGAGTTAAGGAGCGCTGTGTTCTATACACCTTTATATGGATCATTTTTATGGATTTCGTCTTAAGAAGGCAATGGGAGACCACGGAATCAAATGGGGAGAAAACGCTCTCCTGGACTTTGATTATGCTGATGATTATGGCATCCTAGATGAAAGTGTGAGCAAAATGAAGGAACTTTTAGAGGTTCTGCGAGTTCAAGGTCCTAGAATAGGCTTAAAACTAAATGTTAAGAAGACTAAGTCACTAAGACTAGGAATAAGGGAAGATCAAGAGGTGATGTTGGGTAACAAAAAGATTGATCAGGTGGACAGCTTCACTTACCTTGGTAGATTTATTAGTAAAGACGGTTGCAGCAGTAAAGATGTTAGAAGTAGAATAGCCAAGGCTCAGGGTGTTTTCCACAGTTAAAAAAAGTTTGGAAGAATAGGAAGACAAGTCCACAAACCAAGATTAGAATATTGAATGCTACAGTGATTACAGTGGTCAAATATGGCTGTGTAAAAAGCATGGTTCAATCCCGTTTTCTAGGGCTATAATGAGAGAAAGGTAGAGATTGCTAGGGCACGTTCTGCGGATGAAGGATGACAGATTGTCAAAGATTGTCCTTTTCGGCCAACCGTCTAAGGCTAAACGGAAAACAGGTCATCCACGGTTGAGTTGAGGGAATATCATAAAAAAACACTTAAAGGAAATGGGAGCTTCCTGGGAGGGTGTAAAGAGGGAGGTTTTGAATACATTGGGATGGAGGAAGAGAGTGCGTAGCTGTGTTGGTCTCAGGTGGCTTTGTGCTGGGGTGAGTCGTTAGTAGTCGCATTATTAGGAATACATTACAAACAAATAAAACTTACATACTAGAACACAAATAAAACATAAAATTAACGCCCAATCACCTGGAAAAAACATGAAACAGATTTAGAGAAATATCACATATCTAAAGTGCAGAGAACGTGCGTGTTCTTTTTTTGTCGGTGCACGGAAAAATGTTCCAGAGAGGAGAAAGAGCGATGACATACAGTAGAGCAAATGAGTTGAACACTATAGCTAAATACTTCTGTATACTCTAGTATACAACTGTTGTGTTGCAATTTACAGCCAACAAAAATTCTCCAAATGCTTTCCACAACTTTTCACTAAGATTCGCGAGCAGGAGGGCGCATTTTGATTTTGGCAGTGGTACCGATCAGATGGCCAACATACTTAATACATACAGATGGGGAGACATTTTGACTTCCCAGTTACACACCTTCTGTCGTAACCGGAGACCAACCGAAAATAAGCATCTCACTCTAAGGTGGGTTACCCTAAGGTGGGCAATCCTATATTTACAGATTTGCAACTAAGAACAGAGAAATGTTTTTCAATTGATGACAGCATCCGGCTTAAGGTTTAAAATATCATCAGCATAATTAAGGAGAGAAGTCTCCAGATCTCTAATTATGCAACTTACCGTAAACTTTTCCTGAGCATTTAAAATGGTATTCAAATCAAGAGGTGGTGACCGGCGGATATCTTTCCACACTAATCTCAAGTTTCCCCTGATACGAAACTATTCGGAGTAGGTACTTCTACAAACAGAGCTAACAAAACAACAAAGCTAGGAAGACCTTGACTTTTCCCAGTATATAGCAGCTGAGGTTGGACGCCCGAGTCGAACGTACGAGAAACAATATGTGCTACCGGACAAGGTTGCCAACTGTAGCACAAAAGTGCCAATTAGCATTATTTCATTGTGTGTAGCGCTGTAGTACGCGCTCAGGGTTGCTAAAACAGCACTAAACAGTACAAAAGTGGGACGCAGTCAATTTGTTGACTATAAGACCGAAAATCGCTGTGTAGCACGCAAATTTGGGCAATTGTAGCACTTTAGGAACTGACCATGTTGGCGACCTTGCTGTCAGAATCAGTATATCCTCATTTCTCTCAGTTTCAACGACGACAAACAAAACTATAGAGTGAACAAGCAGCGTTTAAGTCATCAACTATCGGCACCTCCAGTAGATTACTGTGTCGTAGACACGGTTATGGGACAATATAAACTACACTGTTTGCACTCTTTACCTTTTTTGACAAATTGAGTAAACGAACTAGTGCAATGATCTTCGGGCTAAGTATCTGCATGCAAATTAATATGGTTGAATAGCTGAACGTCCATTATTAGCTTGTCGCTTGCGGATTTTAGGTGTAATCTGAAGAACTGATCCACATCTCTAGAATGTTTCTTTTTCAGAGTAGCAATAACTCGTTAAATTCCCGATGTGTTGATAGAAAACGCTATGTGATTCAATAGTACATAAGCAATCATAAAGCAAAGACTGGAATTTTCCTTCTGCTACTATGTCCTAAGTGAGGAGGAAAAACTCGCTCGCAAAATGCCTGATCCTATCTTCTTAACTGCGAAGGTCACAATGAGAAAAATCTGCTAGGAGGTTTCCGCTTTCCAATAAATCTCATGTGGGCTTTCTGGTAGGGCTTAACTATTTTGGTCAATTACTAGAGCCTTATGCTTGGCTACAGTAATTGATAGATAATTAAATAAAGAACAAATTTTTTTCAACTGAAAGTAAGGAACAGCATTAAAACTTGAAACCTTCAAAGCTATTACGTATAAAAGGGGGATTTACCCCTCGTCAATACCTCACCCTTTGTGCTAAAGTTTGACTTTTTGTATCAATTATACAACAATGAATCCTGAAACGCAATGGCCGTTTAATTAGTATAATAAGCTTTTTTAAAGTTCAGAAAAAAACTTTAGCGTTAAGAACAAGGTATTGGAGGCACCAACTCCCCTCGTATATACGTAATAATTTCTGTCCGGTTTAAGTTTTAATGTTGCGCTTTACTTTCACTTAAAATTTGTATTTTAATTCTGATCATTTTTTAAATAATGCCGGGAAATCTGGCTCACCCTCTATGGAAAATTCCCTTCGCCACTAAAAAATTCATCCATATAAAGATCCTCCCACTTAGTTCCCCCTCCCGCTAGAAATTCCCCTCGAAATGTCTCTATACGACCCAACTATACTTCCCAATACCCAATATTATATGTAAACAACGGGCTATATATAAACAAAGCTCATAGCTTGCAACCCATACCCCAAGGACTGAAAGGGGTTAAGACCTTGGTGACGCTGATAAGCTCTGATACACTAAATCTGATGGTGTTATTTTCATTAAGATCACTTGGTTTTTTTGGGAGTATTTTCAAAATTTGTGCATAGTTCTCAGGTTCGTAAGCTCTAATGAGTAACAGATTTGGATTAATTACCCAATTCGATTCTTTTGATGTATCTATTGTTATCAAGTTGTAATTTCAAAAAGTTGTAATTCGAAAGCTTGAGATGACACGAAAAACATTGTGGTTTTATTTTGAAATTAAGTTCAAAATGTTGCATGGGCAACGTCATGAAATATTATTCTGCCAGAAACTGTGTTTGTGTACATGTTACATTTTAAATTTCAGTTGAAGTTCTAAATTTATTTTGACCCAACCTAAAATTGTTAAAAACTTTTTAAACTTAAAATAGCTAAATTTTTGAATCCCAGGATGACTTATCGTGATTACAAAAAAGTGGATTTTGATTGTTAAGAAACTTTTCAAAGGCAGCCTTTTATGTAGAGTTCAAAATGTAACCACTTTTTTGTGTAACCCCAATTTTTGATTGAATATCTCTACACCATGAGAAAAAAAAAACATGAAATATTTCGTTAATTACATGGACGGTAGACAAAATGGAGTTACATTTTCTAAGTCAGCATAAAAGGCAAGAATGGTCGTATTATCTTGCAAGAGGGCTCATTCTAAAGGAAATGAAAAGCTCTAGAGCCCCTTTTAAGCGACCAAAAAAATTGGAGGGCACCTAGGCCCCCTCCCACGCTAATTATTTTACCAAAGTCACCAAATCAAAATTATGAGATAGCGATTTTATTCAGCACAGTCAAAAAACCTTATAACTATGTCTTTGGGGAAAACTTACTCCCCCACAGTCCCCGTGTGAGGGGCCATAAGTTACAAACTTTGACCAGTGCTTACATACAGTAATGGTTATTTTGAAGTGTACAGACGTTTTCAGGGGGATTTTTAGGTTGTGGTGAGGGGGGTGATAAGAGAGGATTATTTTGGGGGAACATTCCTTGGAGAAATTTGTCATGGGGGAAGAAAATTTTTATGAAGGGAACGGAGGATTTTCTAGAATTATCGAAAAAAAAACAATGAAAAAATAAATATGAAAGTTTTTTTTCAACTGAAAGTAAGGAGAAGCGTTAATAAAACGAACAGAAATTATTACGCATATGATGGGCTCACCTCCTCCTGATACCTCGCTCTTTACGCTAAAGTATTTTCAGTAATTTCAACTATTTATTCTACGGCTTTTGTGATTCGGGGGTCATTCTTAAGAAATTGGGACAAAATTTAAGCTTTAGTGTAAAGAGCGAGGTACTGACGAGAGGGTGAACCCCTTCATATACGTAATAAAACATGAGAGTACAGAAGTTCGTTACGTAAGCTAATTTGTAAGCTACGTATATCTTTCACAAATAAAAACATTCGTAAAAAATTAAAAGTTCTAGTTGCCTTTTTAAGTAACCAAAAAATTGGAGGGTAACTAGGCCTCCTTCTTCGCTCCTTTTTTCTCCAAATCATCCAATCAAAACTATGAGAAAGCCATTTAGCCAAAAAAAAAACAAACAAATATGCGAATTTCGTTTTAATTATTCATCTGCGGAGACCCAAAATTAAAACATGCATTGATTCATAAACATTCAGAAATTAAATAAAAAAAAACAAGTTTTATTAACGGAAAGTAAGGAGCGACATTAAAACTTAAACGAAAAGAAATTACTTCGTATATGAAAGGGGCTGCTTAATCATCAACGCCCCGCTCTTTACGCTAAAGTTTTTTACTGTTTTAAAAAGTAGAGTTGAGAAAAAGAGTCAAACTTTAGCGTAAAGAGCGGGGCGTTGATGAGGAAGCAGCCCCTTTTATATACGAAGTAATTTCTGTTCGTTTTAAGTTTTAATGCTGCTCCTTACTTTCCGTTAAAAAAACTTGTTTTTTTTTATTTAATTCACTTCAACATGTGGCACTGGCAACATCATGAACTGGCAACATCAGAAACTGCGTCTATCATCACCCTTACCATACCATATATATACTAATGTTTACATTTGGTTGTTGCGAATTCGATCTGTCCTTTTATTAAAGTCCCTTAGTGAATAAGAGAGATTGGATTTGTTATTGTAGGTAAGTAGATATGTGGACTTTCGCGCGAACACAAACCCTAATAGGTTTTCCCCAGCGCGAAAGTGTTTTATTTTATTTTATTTATTTATTTGTGAATGTTGAAATAAAAACTTGAACTAAGAGATCAATAAAAGGTAAATTACAGAAGCTAAACAATAAAGCCAACTGCTCTTTTTATGAAATGGAATTGATAACTAAGTTTTTAAGAAGTATTTTTTCAGCCACTTGTTCACTACAAACAAATCCAAGAACAATTGGCAATCCTGAGCAAAATGACTCCACCAACCTGACTTCAAACTTTGTAAAAAGAATAACAACAACTAAAACAAAGCAAAAACAGTTTTGATAATGAAGTTCTTCAACTGGAATACTGACAACTTTATCAGCATTTCAATTGTATGCCTTGTTAATGATTAAATTAAAAAAGCAAGTTTTTTCAACTGAAAATAAGGAGCATTATTAAAACTTTAACGAACAGAAATTATTATGTATATGAGAGGGTTCGTCCCCTCGTCAATACCTCGCTCTTTCCGCTATTTTTTTTATAGACAAAATGCAATTGTTTTGAAAAAACTAAGACCACTAACATCTCTTAAAGTTAGAAAATTCTATTGTTAGTTTCCTAGAAAAACCTTCTAACATCGGCCATATTATTTTCTTAAAAATAATCATTCGATTGGAAGTTGAAAGCTCTTGTACATTTTTTCGAAAGTAACTAGAGGGCAACTAGCTCCTCTTCCATGTCCGTCTTTGCTACATCCGCATTTGAGACAACCATGATATTGCATCAGAATGTTTAGATTACGAAGTTTTTCAAAATTGTCGTCATGTCCAATAAATATAAATCCAGGAATGAAACGACCCCAGACTCCAAGGTAATATGGGCTCTAGGTTATACAAATTGCCAATGGTTTTCAGATACGTTTAATGGTGGTAATGAGGGTCACGGTTGATCTTGGGTGCCCGATTAGCTCAAAACTTTGAGAGAGCTTTCCTTTGGCTATCAGATATACACATGTTTCGGAAGACAGAAGATGGCAGGAGGCTCAGAAATGGAAGAAAATACGTTTGTCCCAGATTCCTTTTAAACTTGCAGCCACTAGTCCTAAGGCCAAGAGGAGCTTAATGTATAAAAAAAAAGTTGTTCAAGGGCACAGGCCCCCTAGCAATGGGTCCCTGTAAAGGGCCAAATATTATTTTCTGATTGCTTAAAAACCTGTATCTTTGAGTCTTTGGACCAAAGATACCCGAATACAGAATAAAATTTAGAAAGAAAACATTTGCCCCCCCCCCCAATAAAAAGTAGGGCCTAATAAAGAAAATAGTCCAATATATATAAATATACATATATATATATATATATATATATATATATATATATATATATATATATATATATATATATATATATATATATATATATATATATATATATATATATATATATATATATATATATATATATTTGAACGGCATAGAACTTTAAACGAATAATAAAAATACCTCTAGCCCGTTTTACATTATTTCTCGGAATCCAAGTCATAATTAACAAAGCACCGCCCACTGATACTACGTAAGGTAAGGTAGTACTCTTTTTAATGTCTTATTTGAATTACAAAGAAGTAAAATAAACAAATAAACCAAGAACCAGTACAAACAATAGGGAACAGACATTGTGTTGATATCTCTGTGAAGCTGAAAACTATATCAAAACTGTTTAGAGACATAGAAACTGTCTCTTTCTTTTTCTCTTTTTCGTTCCCATTTTCCCTTCTAGCTTGTTTCATTAGTTCTTCCTTTAAGATATCTTAATTGTTACTATTAGAATGAAAATACAGATAAAACTTATGTTTCCAAATCGGTTTTCTTTAAAAGTCAAATCTCAAAAAGAGTTCCAATTTAAAAAAAGAAGAAAGAAACAGGTTGTGAGATTTAGAACATAGGCAGGTTTGGTAAAGTAGGTAGCCTTCTCCTAAATAATTCATGTAAAGACACGC
The DNA here is from genome assembly GCF_032884065.1 of Artemia franciscana. Lineage (NCBI taxonomy): Eukaryota > Metazoa > Arthropoda > Branchiopoda > Anostraca > Artemiidae > Artemia > Artemia franciscana. Next base: position 469,931 of record NW_027062701.1, read on the forward strand.
TTAGGCCCTCAGTAGAGGTAACATACATTTAGGCCTAACTCGGCAAGATCCAGAAAAATTTAGTTCGAACTCCGCAAGGGTAATCACCAAACCAACACTGAAAAACTCAAATCCACAGAAGCAATCACCCAACCTATTGTCATTCTAAAAGAACACGGAGCTGAGATATTGAGGAAATTCTAAAATGGGTAATAATTGCCAAAATCACAAAAAATGTACGTGTTCACCTGAGTAGGCACTGGAGTTTCGCCTAGTAATACTTTCATACTTCCTTTTGGAATACGTAAAACTTTCAAGCACAAAGACGGACAAAAGAATAGAGGCAAGATTCTGCAAGATGTCGTGCAGTCATATTTCGCGATTAGCCCAGAATCAAGCTTTTTTAATAATAGAATATTAAATTAGGGGAAAAGAACGAAAAGAAAAACTACCGAGAATCTGCCTGCTATTCTTATTTATATCTGCATTACCAAGAGCTCCCAAGTTATTCGGTGAATATTAAAGGTAGGCCCACTGGGCAAATCTACAGCTTTCTTGAAATTTCTGAGGATAAACAAAAAACAAGAAAGTAAAAACAGGTTAGCAGAAAATAGTTTGTTTTCAGAAGCGTTTAATTTAAGTACTACGAGTGAAAAAACAAATTTTTTTATTAGAAAAAATTGCCTGAACTGTTCGAACCGGTGTTAATGACGAAAAAATCAATCATTCTTACCGCTGGGCTATAGTTGGGCTATATAGTTTTACATGCGTGAGGGGATAATTTGGACGTCGCATTGTTGTATTTGGATTGAATGTTGTATCATTGGAAGCGCATATACTGATACAATTTAGAAATAATTGAACATTTGGAAGTGACCAAAAAATGGCTCACAATTTTATGTGAAAATCAATTTTGTGACAAACAAGACGATGAATTGAGAAAAATGAGTTAAGAAAAAATAAGATAAATAAAACAGTGGCATACATGACAAATGCAGCAATTTAAAGGACTATATGAAAAGCCATTTAAAAAGTGAAAAAGGGTAAAAATAAAATGATGAAAAACAAAACTTGGGACATAAATCTATTTCAATGAAAGTTTCGTTCTCCTCATTAAACTAACCTCTACTGGACACAGTAAAAAGCCTACTCAATATCACTCAGAAGTCCCAAAGGCTAATGCTGATAGTGTAACCTTAGTCTACTTCGAATAGGGTTTGAATATCTTACCCATGGTCAAAGACTTTATTTCTTTAAAATCTCAAGTTCTTTTGCAAATAGTCTATTCAAATTTATAAGCCTAAAAATTTGTGTAAGGACCTAAAAATATTTTGTTTACAACCATTAAAAAGCGCATAATTTTCCAAAAGATAACTCAAACACAAACAAGACATTTTTTGCAAAACAAAAACAATTCGTTAAACTATGACAGAGAACAACCAAGATGACGTCATTGCAATTTGGCAGGGCGACTTTCATCGATTATCTTAGGTTAAAGCCAACTAAGATGACGTCACCAAGGTCTGAAGTTTTAAAGTGGGTGGAGCATAACAAGAAACATGACGTCATTCTGCATATAAATCAGAGGCTAGCAGGCTAGCAGGTATCAGTACATTTTCAGAAGTGCTTGAGTAAGCAAAAATAGTTATAAGATAAGCATGAATATAGGTTACGCAGATTATCAAAACTTCGTCTTTAACACTGACTGGCAGCCAGAGAGCAGAAGAACAGTAGCTGTAAGCCAAGCAGACATTTTAGAAGATATTTATGAATTAGATAAAAAATTCAATCCATCACAGTTTGAAAACTTTGAGTTCAACAGGGATTGGGAGCTCGAGAGCGTATCAACAGAACCTGTAAACAGAGCAGCCATTTTAAATACAATTTATGAGTTAGATAAAGATCTAACAAACACGCTTGATATTATTCCCTGTCCATCCCAAACGCAGGTTATTTTCAACAATCCTGCCAGTGTTAGCACAAAAGAAGATGATGACGTTGAATTACAAAACCATGCAAGCACATGGAGAGCAGAAATGGAAAACTGCCAGATGGACAATCGCAACTTAGATCCACACCGACATACCTCAGAAACTTTGTATGTTGCCTCGCTACCAAATTGTGAAATAAGCTATCCCATAGAAGGTAACTGGGATGTAAATCCAGAAGAAAGAGCAAAGAGCAATGAATATAACGGCGAGAAGAACGTTACCAAGATATTTAAAAAAGAAGGTTGCTGGGATGTAAATCCAGAAGAAAGAGCAAAGAGCAATGAATATAACGGCGAGAAGAACGCTACCAAGATATTTAGAAATCAGCCCCGAAAAAATAAACGTTTAAGTTGCCCTGGAGAATACAAGAAATATGTCAGAGAAAAAAACAAGCAAGCCGCCCGAGAGTACAGACAAAGAAAAAGATCACAGGATCAAGAACTTGTACAGAGGTTCGAATCATTGAAAAAGAAGAAAGCAATGCTCGTAGAAGAGTTGAGATTTCTTAAAGCAAATGGATCTCTAAGTGCGTTTTCTCCTGAAGATTTCACAACGTCCTTTAGGAACTAAGTGAAATTATCTCCTTAAATAGAGTGGGAGCTAATGTTTCAAATTGCAAAAATCACAAGCTTCACAGAAATTTTTAGCTTGAACATCCTAAATTTTGATATTCTGTCTTAAATAAAATATTTTCCTTTATTATCTCCTAGTTTAGGTTTTTTAAACAAGGTCCAGGATAGAACAAAACTAATAGTGAATTTAGAGATTACTAGAGATGAAATTAGAACTGATTGAAGAAAATGAGATTATTCATCTTCTTTTGTTACCGTAACTGGAGCGGCGGCTTTAGCATGGGTTAGACTCCTTGAGAGGCCACCCACAATTTTTATTTGATCCTCAGTTTTATAGATTAATAATAGATGAGCAAGCGTTCGGTTTTGTTGATATAAGAACTTTAACAAAGGGCTTATCCTTGTATGGTATACCAGACAAATACATTAAATTGATTAGTACTATGTCCAAGAATAACACTTCTGTGGTTAATGTAGGAAATTAAATTAATAGCTGGTTTCGTATTCAATCAGGAGTTAAGGAGCGCTGTGTTCTATACACCTTTATATGGATCATTTTTATGGATTTCGTCTTAAGAAGGCAATGGGAGACCACGGAATCAAATGGGGAGAAAACGCTCTCCTGGACTTTGATTATGCTGATGATTATGGCATCCTAGATGAAAGTGTGAGCAAAATGAAGGAACTTTTAGAGGTTCTGCGAGTCCTAGAATAGGCTTAAAAATAAATGTTAAGAAGACTAAGTCACTAAGACTAGGAATAAGGGAAGATCAAGAGGTGATGTTGGGTAACAAAAAAATTGATCAGGTGGACAGCTTCACTTACCTTGGTAGATTTATTAGTAAAGACGGTTGCAGCAGTAAAGATGTTAGAAGTAGAATAGCCAAGGCTCAGGGTGTTTTCCACAGTTAAAAAAAGTTTGGAAGAATAGGAAGACAAGTCTACAAACCAAGATTAGAATATTGAATGCTACAGTGATTACAGTGGTCAAATATGGCTGTGTAAAAAGCATGGTTCAATCCCGTTTTCTAGGGCTATAATGAGAGAAAGGTAGAGATTGCTAGGGCACGTTCTGCGGATGAAGGATGAGAGATTGTCAAAGATTGTCCTTTTCGTCCAACCGTCTAAGGCTAAACGGAAAACAGGTCATCCACGGTTGAGTTGAGGGAATATCATAAAGAAACACTTAAAGGAAATGGGAGCTTCCTGGGAGGGTGCAAAGAGGGAGGCTTTGAATACATTGGGATGGAGGAAGAGAGTGCGTAGCTATGTTGGTCTCAGGTGGCTTTGTGCTGGGGTGAGTCGTTAGTAGTCGCATTATTAGGAATACATTACAAACAAATAATACTTACATACTAGAACACAAATAAAACATAAAATTAACGCCCAATCACCTGGAAAAAACATGAGACAGATTTAGAGAAATATCACATATCTAAAGTGCAGAGAACGTGTGTGTTTTTTTTTTTTGTCGGTGCACGGAAAAATGTTCCAGAGAGGAGAAAGAGCGATGACATACAGTAGAGCAAATGAGTTGAACACTATAGCTAAATACTTCTGTATACTCTAGTATACAACTGTTGTGTTGCAATTTACAGCCAACAAAAATTCTCCAAATGCTTTCCACAACTTTTCACTAAGATTCGCGAGCAGGAGGGCGCATTTTGATTTTGGCAGTGGTACCGATCAGATGGCCAACATACTTAATACATGCAGATGGGGAGACATTTTGACTTCCCAGTTACACACCTTCTGTCGTAACCGGAGACCAACCGAAAATAAGCATCTCACTCTAAGGTGGGTTACCCTAAGGTGGGCAATCCCATTTTTACAGATTTGCAACTAAGAACAGAGAAATGTTTTTCAATTGATGACAGCATCCGGCTTAAGGTTTAGAACATCATCAGCATAATTAAGGAGAGAAGTCTCCAGATCTCTAATTATGCAACTTACCGTAACCTTTTCCTGAGCTTTTAAAATGGTATTCTTATAAAGGGGTGGTGACCGGCGGATATCTTTCCACACTCTAATCGAAGTTTCCCCTGATACGAAACTATTCGGAGTAGGTAATTCTACAAACAGAGCTAACAAAACAACAAAACCCTAACAACAAAGCTAAGAAGACTTTGACTTTTCCCAGTAAATAGCAGCTGAGGTTGGACGCCCGAGTCGAACGCACGAGAAACAATATGTGCTACCAGACAGGGTTGCCAACTGTAGCCCGAAAGTGCCATTTTAGCATTATTTCATTATGTGTAGCGCTGTAGTACGCGCTCTGGGTTGCTAAAACAGCACTAAACAGTACAAAAGAGCTACGCAGTCAATTTGTTGACTATAGGACCGAAAATCGCTGTGTAGCACGCAAATTTGTGCAATTTTAGCACTTTAGGAACTTACCATGTTGGCGACCTTGCTGTCAGAATCAGTATATCCTCATTTCTCTCAGTTTCAACGGCAACAAACAAATTATAGAGTGAACATGCAGCGTTTAAGTCATCAACTATCAGCACCTCCAGCAGATTACAGTGTCGTGGATACGGTTATGGGACAATATAAACTACACTGTTTGCTCTCTTTACCTTTTTTGACAAATTGAGTAAACGAACTAGTGCAAACACCTTCAGGCTAAGTATTTGCATGCAAATCAATATGGTTGAATAGTTGAACATCCATTATTGGCTTGTCGCTTGCGGATTTTAGCTGTAATCTGAAGAATTGATCCAAATCTCTAGAATGTTTCTTTTTCAGAGTAGCAATAACTCACCAAATTCCCGATGTGTTGATAGAGGACGCTATGTGATTCAATAGTACATAAACAATCATCAAGCAAAGACTGAAATTTTCCTTCTACTAATAAGTCCTATGTGAGTAGGAAAAAACTCGCTCGTAAAATGCCTGATCCCATCTTCTTGACTCCGAAGGTCACAATGGGAAAAATCTACTAGGAGGTTTCCGCTTTCTAAAAAATCTCATGTGGGCTTTCTCGTAGGGCTTTACTATTTTCCTCAATTACTAGAGCCTTATGCTTTGCTACAGTAATTGATAGATAATTAAATAAAGAACAATTTTTTTCAACTGAAAGTAAGGAACAGCATTAAAACTTGAAACATACAAAGCTATTACGTATAAAAGGGGGATTTACCCCTCGTCAATACCTCACCCTTTGCGCTAAAGTTTGACTTTTTGTATCAATTATACAACAATGAATCCTGAAACACAATGGCCCTTTAACTAGTATAATAAGCTTTTTTTTAAAGTTCAGAAAAAACTTTAGCGTTAAGAGCAAGGTATTGGAGGCGCCAACTCCCCTCATATACGTAATAATTTCTGTCCGTTTTAAGTTTTAATGTTGCTCTTTACTTTCAGTTAAAATTTTTTATTTCAATTCTGATCGTTTTTTTAAATAATGCCGGGAAATCTGGCACACCCTCCATGGAAAATTCCCTTCGCCACTAAAAATTCATCCGTATAGAGATCCTCCTATTTAGTTCCCCCTCCCGCCAGAAATCCCCCCAAAATGTCTCTATACGTCCCAACTATACTTCCCAATAACCAATACTATATGTAAACAACGGGCAAAGTTCATAGCTTGCAGCCCATACCCCAGGGAATGTAGGGGGTGAAGTCATCCTCAAGGATATAGTTATTTGATATTTCGACTTAGTTGAACAAAATAGCTATCTCAAAATTTTGAGGGTCAACTTTGGACGAAAAGGGTGTGGAGGGGGGGCTAGCAGCCCTCTTCTGAGCCCTATCCCGATATTCTAGGATCGCTCATTCGATATGATCACCCTGAAAAAAAACAACCACAGAAAAAATAAATAAACACGTATCCATGATGTTTCTTCTGATAAAAAATGCAATAATCCACATTTTGTATACACGAGCTTGAAACCTCTACAGGTACGCTGATAAGCTCCGATACGCTAAATCTGATGGTGTGATTTTCATTAAGATCACTTGATGTTTAGGGAGTATTTTCAAAATTTGGGCAAAGTTCTCAGGTTCGTAAGCTCTGATGAGTAACATTAAACTTGATGAATTTTATATATTTGGATTAATTACCCAATTCGATTCTTTTGATGTATCTATTGTTATCAAGACTCTGTTTCTTAGAATTTCGGTTACTATTGAGTCGCATTGCTCCTGAATTATAGTTCGTTACCACGAACTGTTTGATCTAATAAAATTGACAAGGCCAAATCTTGGGCAACCAGAATCATTTCGATTTTGATGCCAATTTTTGAAGACTAATCCCCGAGCAAAATTGAAGCTGGACTAGAAATATATTTTTTTATGGGAAGAAGGATCAAATTTGGTTTCAAAACAACAACTACTCAATTTAGTCCTTTGCCAATTTTGCCAACTCAATTTAGTCATTTGTCAAGTTTGCCAACTCAATTTAGTCATTCGCCAAAGCGATTTTTCAGAGTGCCTAAGAGATTTTTAAAATCTCAAGATGAATTTTTGGCATGCATTTGAAATTGTTTCTTGCATTAAATTGCTTTGGGTAAAACACCGTCCTAAATGTCAATATTTTCCTATTTATCAATGACCTTGAGATTAAACGCCTCTTTAAATAGTGCCCTGACGATACCCCCCCCCCCCCCCGACATGATTTCCTAATTACAAATCTCTTGAACCATTTTATGCTACGGATTTTCCAAAAAAAGAAAAAAGTTGATTTTAATTGATTAATAAACTTTCGTAAGAGTGCTTTTATGTGGAATCCAAATTTTATTTTTCTCATAATTTTGTTTGAAAGACCTAAACATCAGCGGTTTACAAAACAAAATTTCAAGTTCAAAATATTGCATGGCCAACGTCATAATATATTATTTTGCCGGAAACTGTGTTTGTGTATATGTTACATGTTAAATTTCAGCTGAAGTTCTAAATTTATTTCGACCCAACATAAAATTGTTAAAAACTTTTTTAACTTAAAATAGTTAAATTTTTGAATCCCAGGATGACTTCCTTTATCGTAATTACAAAAAAAAAATGGATTTTGATTGTTAGAAAACCTTTCAAAGGCAGCCTTTATATAGTTGGAACAAGGTACTGGTGATTGTGCTGGTTGAAAATGTACAAAAATTCATTAAGTTTAATGTTACCCAGCAAAAGCTATTTGCTGGGTAAATAGCTATATATATATATATATATATATATATATATATATATATATATATATATATATATATATATATATATATATATATATATATATATATATATATATATATATATATATATATATATATATATATATATATATATATATATCTTTTCACCTTAATTTTTTGAATTAAAACCTTTTTAATTTTATTTTGCAAAATGCTCCTGTTTTAGACAGTTCACACAAATTTATTGAATTTCTTGCCTTTTATGCTGACTTAGAAAATGTAACTCCATTTTGTATATATATATGCATATATATATATATATATATATATATATATATATATATATATATATATATATATATATATATATATATATATATATATATATATATATATATATATATATATATATATATATATATATATATATATTTAGTTTTTAAGCTTTTTTATTTTTTTTTAGTTTTTTTCTTTTTAGTTTTTTTGTAGTTTTTACCTTTTTTAGTTTTTTTCTTCTTTTGTATTGAAGGTTCGAACCTGGAACCTCTCGAACCCAGCAACGAGTATTTCTCTACATATTTGAAAGTACTGTCATCTACTTTTACCAGCCCTTTCTATTTGATTGAGGTTGTCCTTCCTTTTTTTCCTCTTAGGACTGAGGCAGAGGAGTGGTATGACAAGTACATGCTAAACTTCAACAATTCTTTCATCACTAAAGAAACTAGAGCCTGTCCTTTGCTCTTTTCTTGGTAGCGAAAAAAAAAAATGATCCCTAATAGACATTAAAAACTCCTTACCTTAAAAGGTACAAAACGTGTCTTTTTTCGTCATACGTAGGATATGACCCTTCACTTATTATGGATTTCAGTTTCTCAACTCGCTCTTTAATTCTTGCACTAGCTTTCTCAATTAAATCCATTTCATGTGCGGATTCAAAAATTTTTAAGCCAACGCTACCAGTAACATCTGAAACACTAGAAAAAAAAAGAAATCCCATCATTTAACATTCTAATAACTCCCCAACGACAATTTAAACTGCACCAGCTTAACCCGAGCACTGTCCCTGTTACCCTCAGTCATTAAAAGAAAAGAAAGCCTTACAACTTTTCAATTTAATTTCTCCTCAGATTCTCATCTTCATGTCCATAAATTAGAAAAAAAGACTCTTTGGTAGTAAAACATTTTATTAGAGCTCTTTTCGCTCCAAAGAAGAACTAAGCTGGTATTTCCACCATGTCCAAACTCAACCAACACTAGGCCAAACTTGGGTCGTATAAGCACCGAGAAAAACCTAGCAAGTTCTTGCACTGAATCAATCCCTAGAACTTCGGTCGTTTTTCCCACTAAATTAGGACTTAACTTATTTTGGCACTATAACACCACAAATTGGCGGCTTGGGTATAGCTTGTATTTCCATCAAATCAAGGCTTCACCAGTTTTTGCAGTGAGTAAAGATTTAACTCGTTTTCACACCAAACCAAGACGTAAATTTTCTTGTCACCAAATCCGGACTTCACACGTTTCTACACTTATTCGGGTTTTAACTTGTGTATACATCAAGCCAGAGCTTACCTAGTTATTGCAGCAAGTGAGGACTTGGTGCAGGCGAAGACCACTTCGTTTTTGCATTGAATCAGGGATTGACTTGTTTTTCAACCGACTCAGTCCACACCTTCTGTTAACCTGTTTTAGCACCCCTTTAGGAGTTAACTCGTTTTGTATCATATTCCAGATATTCAATCGCATGGACTTAACTTGCTTTTGCAGAACTTCAATCATTTTTAGCCTAAAACAGGACTTGTCTCGTTTTTGCACTGCATCAGTCTACAGCTTAGATGTAGATCATTTTTGCATTTAAATTAAGAATCCTTTCACGATTCCGGCTTAGATAAGATACAACATCCCTACCCTTTCTTTTTAAGTGTGCCTGTAAAGAATAAGCCGTTTGGATGGTTTGGGACCCCTGCCCTACGGGTTACGTGCTTCATGGCACATTGGTTCATGGCGCGATGGAAGCCCATTTTTCAAGCTTTTAAAAATTTTGAATAAAACACGCATCGAAAAACTTGATAGCACGCCATTAGGAAAGATGGGGGTTGCTCAGGAAAAAAGGAGCAAGGGTGGTGCCCATCAGTCAGTCAATCAATATCTTTATTGCCCACCAAAAAAACACACAAGTTCAATATTGAGCAGATGAGAAGACAAAAAAAAAGAAAGAAAGAAGAAGACACTCACAAAGAAGACTATACTACTAAGAATAGACTCGAATATTTCTATTAACGCATAGCAGGATAGAGGCTGTTTGTCCTATAAGGCTTAGAAAAATAGCGTCCGCGACGCTGCTCACCCACGGCTAGTGGCTCAGTTAACCCGTAGGCTGACACTGGTATTTGATTCTAGCCCATAGGGGTATACACAAGAGAAAATTCGTGAAATAGAAATATACGGATCTAATAGTCTTTCTATCAGTAGCCGTAAACATATCCCAAAATGGAGTCAATGCGAGGACAAGGTTGAGGATTGGTCGATAGACTAATAACCTGCCATCATGCAAACCTAATTATTACGGAATCCGCAATAAATGGCATCGGGTGCCGGACTGACTTACTGACGACAAATATTATAAGTAATTGGAAACAATTTTTTACTATAAAAGATTCTTTTCAAATCGGATTCGGGAATATGAGATCTTTGAACCAAGAAACAAAGCCTCGAAGCAGTAATAGTATCAAGAACTCCCCTGAAAATTGTCACATCGATATTGCTGCTCCGTCGGAAAAACACACCTCTGAATTTTGCAATTGTCGACTGTGAAAGCTACCATCTGGCACATTCCAGAAAGGGCGAATGAAAACTGCTGGACTCACTTTAGCAATCAGCAAATGAGCAAGGAAATCTCTTTCAGATTGAGAACCTGTCAGTGACCACATCCTACGCGAAAAATTTGTAACCAATGTAGCAAAAATGATCATCGTTGCAGTGTGTACACCTACTAACAAAGCAAATGAAAAGTAAAAAGATTAATTCTACCAGAAGCTGAACAATGTTGTCCGACATGACATTCAAAGTTAACCGACATGATATTCTTGTAATATGTTGTGACTTCAATGCCAAGGCTGGAAGTGACGCCAAAAATGTAACCACAGTAATTGGTACAGATCGGTCTGCTAATCTGAGCGAAAATGGTGTGCGTCTAACTGACTTTTGTACTACCCTTGGATTTGGAGTTAATTGGTTCCCGTACAAGATGGTTCATAAATGTACTAGCAAGTCTCACGATGGCAGAACCCAAAACCAAACAGACCACATACTTACTAGTAAAATAACAAGACGCTGTCTGAAATGTGTCAGAGCATACAACATTGTAGATTGCTTCTCAGATCATCAATATGTCAATGCCGAAACTGATTACTACAATAAAGAACAATAATAAGTAAAAATTTCCATGCCAAAAAAATTCAAACAAGGCTTCACAGTAGAAATATGGCCTTGTACCGAAAAACAGATTGACTGATATGGAACTTAAAGATTGCACAGAACATTGATTGACCTTGGGAGCCATTGACAAAGTGCATGAAAGACCTTGGTCCCAAAGAAGCTTAACAGAAGAAGCATACAAAAGGAGAGTGGATAAGTGATGCCACCTGGAAGCTCATACTGAAAAGGTTGGACATTGCTAAAAATGCCAATAAAGAAGTAAAGAAGTCTGTAAGAGAGGACAAGAGTGTCTACGTTTAAAATCTAGCTGATGGAGAAACGAACTGCTGTTTGTGGAGACAGTAGAACTGTGTAAAGGTTAGCCAAAAAGACATGAAGCATTTGTTGGTCCATTTGTTGAAGACGTAAATAGACAGTTTCTATAAAATCAAGAAGAAACGTCAAAAAAGTGGAGACAATACTTAGCTGGAGTTCTCAATCAGTCCTTCCCTGAAAAACCCCTCGACGTCTGCAGATAAGTCCCTCTTTGATCTTGATATACATTCAAGGCCAATTTTTTGCTATAAACCTGACAGTGCTGTTAACTTAAGAACGGGAAGGGGAGCTGGTTACGACGGCATCCCACCAGACCTCGATAAATTTGGCAAAAAGACAATTAGAAAACTTCTTCCTTAAACTGCTGACGAGTGTCTGAAGTGCTGAGGCTCTCCCATCCGAATGGAAGAAAGTTATAATCGTCAAACTTTTCAAGAAAAGAAAAAATTTTGTATGCAACAACTGGAGATGAGTAATAATCCAGACGGTTAAAATTGATATCTTCGGTCAAACTGTATGTCAAGCTTAGTAGAGGCTCAAGAAGATCCTGTACTAAGAGACCAACAGCACGGTTTTTGGTCAAATGGATCATGTTTTTGACCAAATGACCAATTGGTTTTTGACGGTTTTTGACCAAATGGATCAAATGGATCATGTGGATCATACAAGTCCCAGCCTCGGCCTTTGGGTACTGCTTAGAATAGCATGTAAACGAATAGCGTGTAAAGGTCATCTTGGTTTTCATAGAATTTTTCAAAGCCCTTGGTCCATTCCATTACAGAGCTACATGGGAATTTGTTGACTATATGGAATCCCTCGAAAAATTATAAAGACGATCAAGCCTTGTATGAAGGGCAGTTGGGTGTATTAGAGACTGAGCATGAACATACAGTGGTTTACTGTAGAATCTGGTGCCAGGGAAGGATACCTCCTTAACCCAGTTTTATTTGCCTGAGTTATAGACTTTATCTTGGGACCGTGCAAATTCTGTAGCAATGTACAATTAAACTCTCAGGGACGATTCAACGACTGCAATTTTACCAACGAAATAGCTGTTCTTGCTCCTTTAACAGAAGATATACAACGGAATATTGAGGATTTTTAAAACCCACAAAAAAACAGGGCTTCAGATCAATGTAATTAATGCCAAAAAGATTTCAAATGGCGTTATCACTTCACTTACAACAGGTTGGAAACCTGGGGAAAGAGAAATTGAGGAAGGTCCATGCACCAAGGTAGAGCACTAACTCAAGACGATATTTCAACACCCTGTTCAAAAGAAATGTATCCATATTGACATATAGACGCAAATCCTAGAGTATGTCTAAAACTGTAGAAAAAAGTTGCTTGGAATTGAGAACAAATGCATGCAAAAAATATTTGCGATTAGCTGGACTGGTCCAAGTTTCTCATTAAGCAGCCACAATAATTTATGAATTCAGAGTCAGAAAGTGTTGGTACTGGGAAAACATGTCTTGAATAGACGAGCAAGACATCCATACAATATGTGGTGCTGGACCCTTCCATGCCATCAGAAGAGTGCTAGGCAATGGACCATGACTGGCCGTCACAAAAAACTGAGACAAAAGGTCGATGTTCATCCGTCAATGAGCTGCAGTATTTAGCTCAGGATCGCCCAATTTGGAGGTCCACTGTTCATGCGCAATAGGCACTGGGCATGGGACAAACTAAGTCTTTTTAAGGGGATATTTAAGGGGGATATTTTAAGAGGATAGCTATTTTAAGGGATACTATTTTAAGGGGATAGCTTTCCAGTTCAACAGGCTTAAGAAGAAACACTCGTATGCAATAAATCCTAACTAGTATACTTCTTAGAATAATTAAAGCATTAAAATAATTAGCTGGGCATCCCGTTGGTCGAGTCCCCTTTGGCATGAACTGACCAAGCCCTGTATGAAGAACAGTTGGGTGCAGTACAGACTGAGCATGGACACACAGTGGTTTACTGTAGAATATGGTGCAAGGTAAAAATACCTCCTATACCCAGCTTTATTTGTCGTAGTTATAAATCTCGTCTTGGGACCTTGCGAATTCTGTGGTGATGTACAACTAGACTCTCAGAAAGAATTTTACGTCTGCAATTTCCTCAAATATTTTCTTCAAAAATATATTTTAAGGAGGGAGCTTTCCAGTTCAATAGACTTAAGTAAAAAGACTCGTGTGCAATAAATCCTAACTAATAGACTTCGTGTGCAATAAATCCTAACTAATACACCCCTTTATTTGACCGCTTTCACGCTCAAAGTTTAAGATCGACCCAAAATAATGGCAAAGAGCTGCGTTCATTTAAAATGGAAGCTGTGAACTTCGGAAAAATAACATGACGACAAAAGGATTTATGAACTCAATAAACAATTTCATAAATGAGAAACAGTGTTAGAAACAATATATTCAATTTTTTTGTAAATTTTAAGATTCTTACGAGAGAAAAAATATAACTTTATGGTAATGAGGATAAATTTTTCCTGTCATTAGTCTCTGCTATACATTAAGATAATTAAAAACTATTTTATCAAACAACATACAGATCTTTGCATTTAAACTGACAAGAAAATAAGAATTATTCTGGAAATTCTGCTCAGTTTTCAGCACTGACACTAGCTGTATAAGGCGAATCTTGAAAAGTCAATATTACGAAAGTAAATGAGCTGAGTTGGCTTAAGGGTCCCTAATTAGACCTTAAAAGGGAGAAGTCTGAGGTTACTGCAGGACCGCATAGTGGCATTTCCAAACGCCTTTAGTCAATTTTCTAAAAATCTTCTGGAAGGAATTTTGGAAATATCGTAAGAGGAGGGGGGATTTCGGTCAGTCGTTTCCATGAGCCTCTTCTATACTTGGTATTCTAAACGTTCTGTTTTATAAAATCCTTTCTGTCCAATATTTTGCCAACTTCTTTCTTTAACCATCCATCACGTTGAATATATATACTACGAACGAAGTTATCACAAAAACAAAGCAAAGGCCTTACCATCCAAACAAAATGAAGGCCGAAGGAGTTGCCGAGCATAGCTAGTCACAATAAAGGTTGAAAATTCAATGGGCCCTGGCAGAAATATGACTGGGCCGGCGGGGGGGGGATCTAAAAAAATTACCAATTGAGCATGGGATTGAAACAGCATGTTTTACAGAAGAGAAACATTTTATGACTATTAAAAAACGTCACCGTGTTTTTCATACGCTTTTGGTCTACCATGGAGTGGGGTTAACTTTCTGGTGGGTAAATTAACAGTAAGTGTGGACTTCTATTCTATTGAAACGAATCTTACTACACTCCTGATGAGATGTCTGTATCCAAATCGTATTTCAGTCTTCTAATAACTTAAAAATTCCAGATCGAAGATTTTTCAAAGAATACAGACATACATACGGTAACTCTTAATTTATATGCCAGAGAGTTAACCCCACTCCCTGGTACACAAAAAATTCATAAAAATGTGAAGCTTTTAAATAGCTTTTTCAAAGAATAGCATATTAGACCTTTTTTCTATTTCAAGTTTCACTGCTTTGTTCTTATTCTCTTAAAACAGCATCTACGAAAACAACATAAAATAGATATTTAACATCTTATTTTAATTCAAAAGAGTTTGAATTTATAAGAGAAATTTGACATTCATTCACACTGACCACAATGTCTTTTTTTGTAAGAATCATAATAAAGCTTAAATAAAAATGAAAATTCTTACTTGGATTTAGGAGATCTTTCAAGATACAATTGAAAAAATTCTTGCAAATAAAGAGTTTCCATTTGATGTCCTTCTTCAAGCTGCAAGTATCCTTCGATCCAACGGAAAAGAGTTAGGTCACAAAAAAGAAGCAAAACTTGGCCCACTTCTGCCATGGACAACTGAAATTATTCCTTTCAGATAATAGCTCAAAAGTGCTCTACCATCTTAGATCATAGATAACTTCGAAGACCACACTGCCTTTCCATGACGAAAGTATAACAGTTCAAAATAAGGACGAAACCTTTTAATCGACAGTGAACAAATATAAAATTTTTAACTGGATATTTCGAACACATATGCAGTGTTCATCATCTGCTGATGATGTTTTACTGCTGATGATGAACACTGTATGTGTTCAAAATATCCATTTAAAAATTTTATATCTGTTCAATGTCGATTAAAAGGTTTCATCCCCATTTTGAACTGTTATACTTTCATCTTAAATTATGTAGAACACAAATATGTACAAACAAAATACAAACGTATTTTCAATGAGCAAATGAATGAGCAAACCAAAAAGATTACGATTTTTTTTTTCTTTAGCAAAAGCTTTGAAATTATAAGGTCCAAAATCAAAGAGCCAAACTCATGTTACCATAATTTTGCAGGAAAACATTCATTATTTCTGCATAATTTTGCAGGTCTCACGTATAAGACTATGATTAATGTTAAAGGATCTGTTACAGAGCTTATGATCACATTAGCTTATTTCCAGAAAAACCTTTCAACTTTTGCGTGGTTATTGAAATCCCCCCCCCAAATAAAAATAGAAAGAGATACAAAAATCTTATAAAGAAAAAAAAATTAAAAAAAAAATACGAGACAAAGTTTCAACAAAATACCATGGTCACCACATAAGCAACAACTTAGTACACAGTGACTCTTGTCCCAACAATCTTTCAGCAAAGCTCAAGCTGTCTTTTGTTCAAGTAATAAAGAAGTGTTCTATGGCTGAAAATAGCACTGCTTTTTTCAATCTCAAGGTTACTTAAAATCTTTCAAGAGTTGTTTTTAATCATTCTTATGATGATAATAATTTTTTTTTTTTTTTGTCTCCGCTGTTCTGGACTGTAAAAAAAGCTGAGTACCAAAGAAGGATAAAACTAAAAAATCAAGAACACAGACGATAAGAAATAAAGGTGAAATTCCAAAAATAGTAACTAAACAGTAAAAAAAACAAAAATTAAAATAACAAAAACAACGATCGTGCAATGAGACTGCTTTATTTAAGGCAGGATGGACTCGCAAAGAATCTTCCTATACCTCCCATGTTAAACATTTGGAGTTTGCCCGACGTTCCTGAATTAGTGATTTTGGCGGTTTTTATGTCAATAGAAGTAAAAAAAATCTGGTGAATATTTTGGCATAATCAAATCTTAAAGCCGACAATTATTTTTTTTATAATTCCAAAATAATTATAAAACCTGTTTCGGGTTTGCATTCTAGATTGCTATGCTTGACATTGTTGTTGTGGGGTATCAAAAAATAGAGCAAAAAATTTTCTATTCATCAATAAGAAACTTTTTTCTATAATATATACCTCCTGGCTGCAGTCCCTTCAAATACTTTACATATTTGTGTTCCGAAATCAAAATTTCCCCTCAAAAGGTTAGATTGAGCTGTAATCGGAGCATCTAAGAATGCAAAAATTACACCAAGGGGCTAACCACTCGGATTGTTCAGGAGCGATTCAGTCAAGCATTATTTAGTTCTAACCTGTTTAAACAGAGTCTGGAGAAGAAGTAAGGTGCAGACACCAAACTGCCGGTTAATGAATACATAAGAAAATTGTATTGTATAAATAATTAAGGATAAGCTGCGTCTAATCCTAGAGATAAATTGAACACAGCACAAGGGCCGAATAAGAAGCAATGGTTTTATTTTAAAAGATTGATCTATCGTTTTGTTTAATTAAAATAAATTCAGGACAAATTTATGTATTGTAGTATAAGTACAATTTTGCATAATCTTCGTACTGAAATAAGAATTAAAAATATATAAAACAAGCTAATTAATAACTAATGAATGAAACAAAATAACTAATGAACGAAACAAAATGTCCCCAGAATATTTAAATTTGTTACAGCAAGACCCGAGCCTTGCTGTAGAACTACCAAAGCAAACTACAAAAGCAGTCAATGACCAGTCTAAAGTCCAAGGCCTTTCCAAGAAACAATCCAATCCCTTGGTAAATAAACCCCAATAAAAATTACCCATACTAAAGCAGTCAAATGACCAGTCTCAAGTCCAAGGCCTTTCCAAGAAACAATTCAACCCCTTAGTAAGTTCTTATATAGTTCTTGTTATTGACCACAGTAACATGGGAAAAAAAGAAATATGCGAGGGCTCCATTTGCCAAATGTGCAGGCCCATCGTGAAAAGTTGAAATTAAATTATCGGGCTAGAGGGAGACCGCGTTTACCAAAATACATGTTAGAAGACATAACGGATGCTTCGGTTCACGACGAATCAAGTTCCGAAGGAATTGGAACAAATTCCCCTTTTGTGTTGAAAGTTATCACTTCTGGAAGAAATTTGGGGTCAGACCTTCTAAAAGGCTCACGCTGGATTGTGGATCTGCCTTACCTTTTTGAAAATTATGAAAAGCTCGTGATTCGCCACATGTAAGTTTTTTCTTTGTCTTTCATTTTACGTCATTGATTTACTGCTATCAAAATTATTAGGATGGGGAATTATTCTGGGTTGCAATTAATACAACTTGTACCTTATTAATTCTTGATAACTGTCTTTTCTGCTATAGAGAAAGAATGTTCGATAACTTTTAAAGATATTTTCATCCCAAAACAACAGAACGCTCCGACGGTATCTACTTAGGTTGGTTTAATTTCACTATTGTTGGTTTTACCAACAATTTAAAGCTTATATAGGATAATCGGTAGTTGTTTCGCTATTTCTTTAGCAATCTCATCTTCGTACTCAAGTTCTGGCTCTTCTCTTGTCATATTTCACGGGTTATCTATCACATTATTTTCAAATTACGGTTTAGACAAGACAAGATTTATTTCTACAAAACGGCTATCACAAGCCCAAAAGGGCCAAATTCACATTTTAGTGTCAATAAAAAAATTGAAAAAAATGGTGAATGCCAATCAGTAATAAATATCAAACCAGTTTAAACTCATAAAATTGCAATCAGTAAAAAAGTCAAACCATAAAAAGTCGTAAATTAAAACCGGGAAAACAAATTTAAACAAAATGACAATTTAGTTTACCTTGCAAGAATTGTAAAGTTTGCAGTTGCAAAATAAGCATTAAAACTACAAGTTAAAAGTGGAGCGATAAGACCGAAGGGTTAGTAATTTAAAACTTCAAATATGTGAAGGATGAACGTTCTTCTATATCTTTCAGTGGAAACTCTTATTTGGGCAAGAAGGGGGAGTTTTGTTGAATTAGAACGTGGGGCAGTGGCGAATGCAGGGGGCACCCTCCCCCTGACATAGTAGTAGATTTGTGGTTGGGACCACTTGCTCTGGTTCTTTTAGGGACGATTTTTTTTTTTTTTTTTTTGGTTTTTAATAGTCGAGTTTTTAGTAAGTTTTTAGTTATTAAGGCTGTTTCTTTTTGCAAACAAGTTTGAAACAAGGTTTCAGTTACTTTTTGCAGTCTCTATTAGATTTTTATTAATGACACATGTCCCCTAAAAGTATTTAATTAAATTTAAGTTTATCAAGGGGATCTGTCCGTATTACCACAAATGCCAACTGGGAGGCGAAAATCTTCATTCGTAAGAAGGGGAGATTTAAAATTCTGACTTAATCCGCTGCTAATAGCAACAATAAGAAAGCATTGTATTTCTATTTCTTTGTTCTATTTTTCCTGCTACACCATCAAACGAACTATTACTTAATGTTTAATCAACAATTAGTTCCAAAGAATGTATGATACTAAAATATGGTACTAATTTTTTTTTTTTTTTTTTGACAATACAAAGTTTAAGTAACTCGCTATAGTCGCCAGAAGTGCAAATGCTAAAAATTATGCAGAAAAGATTAAATATATTATTTTTTCGTAGAGGGTGAACAACCTTTTAATTGTGTTTTATGGCGAGGTGGTTCTTATAAACTTACTTTTTTTGTATCAATATTTCTAATTGACTTTAAATTCAATAGAACTCATCAGATTTTATATTAAATTAAAGTCCATGTCCACTACCTACCCACAACTTAGAAATTGTTGCAGTTCCCTTTAAATTACTGGTATTTCTTTGTCCACAAGTTTATCGGAGTAACCTTTCATGTACACCCCCCCCCCCAAAAAAAAAAAAAATCCTAGATCCGCCCCTGACGTGGCGGGTGGGTAAATATTCACTAGGGAAAAGAGAAGTAGTACAAGGGTTATGCACGATATTGTTGGCAAAATAATAAGGAAATTTGTACTCTCATTTCCTTAAGGGTGACTAGATTTGCTCTCCGAAGAAGGGAAATGTAAGGCCCTTTACCCTGTTTGAAAATAATTCTTAGACACGTTTTTTGAACTGCCTCTATTCTGTCCCAGAATTCATTGGACATGCCAGAATGGTAAACAGAGAAACAGAAAAAAACACACAAAAAAAAAGTATTAATCCAAAAACGTTCAGAAATAAAATGAAAAAAAAACAAGTTTTTTAACTGAAAGTAAGGAGCGGCATTAAAACTTAAAACAAGCAGAAATTACTCTGCATATTAAAAGGTTTTCTCCCTTCTCAACGCTCTGCTCCTTACGCTAAAGTTTTTTACTGTTTTAAAAAGTAAACTTGAGAAAAAGAGTCAAACTTTAGCGTAAAGAGCAAGGTGTTGAGGGAGGAAAAGCCCCTTTGATATACGGAGTAGTTACTGTTCGTTAATTTTGCTCCTTACTTTCAGTTAAAAAACTTCTTTTTATCATTTTATTTCCAACATAAAGCGAACTTACCAGTAGAGGTAATTTCGAACAGTTCGTGGTAACGAACTGTAGTAAGGAGCGACCGGGCTCAATAGTAACCAAAGCTCTAAAAAACAGAATTTTGATATCAAGAGTTACATCTCAAGAATCGCACTTTTATCCCGATTTTAAATATGCGAGTTTCATCATCAAGTTTAGTCTTACCCATCAAAAGTTACGAGCCTGAGAAAATTTACCTTATTTTCGAAAATGGGGGAACCTCCTAAAAGTCATTTAATCTTAAAGAAAGTAACACCATCAGATTCAGCGTATCACAGAACCTTATTGTACAAGTTTCAAGCTCCTATCTACAAGAATGTAGAATTTTGTATATTTTGCCAAAACACAAATCCCAGATGCGTGTTTATTTATTTAATTCTTTTTTCCAAGGGTGATTGTACCGACCCAGTGGTCTTAAAATTTTGCGAGAGGGCTCATTAAAATGGAAATGAAAAGTTCTAGCGCCCTTTCTAAGTGACCAAACAAATTGGAGGGCACCTAGGCCCCCTCCCACGCTCATTTTTTCCAAACGTCGTCCGATCAAAATCCTGATATAGCCATTTTATTCAGCATAGTTGAAAAACCTTATAACTATGTCTTTCAGGACGACTTACTCCCCCAAAGTCCCCATGGGATAAGCTGCAAGTTAAAAACTTTGACCAGTGTTTGCACATAGTAATGATTATTGGGAAGTGTACAGACGTTTTCAGTGGGATTTTTGGTTGGAAGGAGGGGTTGAGAAGAGGAGGTTATGTTTGGGAAACTTTCCATGGAGGAATTTGTCATGGGGAGGAAAATTTTCCATGAATGGGAGGGGGCAGGATTTTCTAGCATGATTTAAAAAAACAATGAAAAAATAAATATGAAAAAGTGTTTCAACTGAAAGTAAGGACCAGCGGTAAAACTTAAAACGAACAAAAAATATTACACATATAAGGGGTTCATTTCCTCCTAATCTCTCACTCTTTACGCTAAAGTATTTTTTAGTAATTTCAATTATTTATTCTACGGCCTTTGCGATTCAGGGGTCATTCTTAAGGATTTAGGACAAAATTTAAGCTTTAGCGTAATGAGCGAGGTATTGACAAGTGGGCGAGCCCCCCTTATATACGTAATAGATACCTGCGAATATAGAAGTTCGTTAGGTAAGCTATTTCGTAAGTTACGTATATTTTTACTAATGAAAACCATCGTAAAAAACTAAAAGCTCTAGTTGCCTTTTTAAGTAGCAAAAAATTGGAGAGCAGCTGGGCCTCCTTCCCCGCTCATTTTTCTCAAAATCGTTCGATCAAAATTATGAGAAAGCCGTTTAGCCAAAAAAATAAAAATTCAAATTTCGTTTTAATTATTCATCTGCGCAGAGCCGAAATCAAAACATGGATTAACTAAAAAACGTTCAGAAATTAAATAAAAAACGAATTTTTTTAAATGAAAGGAAGGAGTAACATTAAAACTTAAAACGAACAGAAATTACCCAGTATATGAAAGGGGCTGTTCCCTCCTCAACGCCCCGCTCTTTACGCTAAAGTTTTTACAGTATTAAACAGTAGAGTTGAGGGAAAGAGTCAAACTTTAGGGTAAAGAGTGGGGCGTTGAGGAGGAAACAGCCTCTTTCATATACGGGATAATTCCTGTTCGTTCTAAGTTTATGTTGCTCCTTACTTTCATTTAAAATACTTGTTTTTTTTATCTAATCATTAAAAAGTACGGATAAAGGTTCTGAAAGAATGTCTGCAAAGGCTTTAAAGGATTTGAGAAATAAACTAGCTAATTTGATCCTTCTAACTCATAAAAGCATATTGGTATTTTTAATCGTACCAATGAGAACTTTGTGAATTACTCGAATAAAAATTTAAATGATAGTTGAGATGCAACTGAATTTGGGGCACGGATTTTTACTTTGAATTTGATTTTAGGGAGTCAAGTGAGACTTAATTTTTCTTGGAATTTGGTTAGTAATTTCCGTTGAAATTTGGTAAATCGACACGGGTCTGTTTAGAGGGCATTTCCTGTCATGCCCCAAAGGATTTTGTAAAGTTTTGAAATACTTGGCTTTCCTGATTGGTAGTTCCAGGACAGTTTTTGGCTTGGTTACATACATAAATAAAATTGGGTGGTTTAATCTGACAATGAAATACAACAAACTTTCGGTTAGATCGTATAATTTCCACTTCTCACCCATTTCTAGCAATATTTTATATTTTATTTCATATTTTAATTACCCTACATCGCTCACTACTCTACATACTAACTATCCTTTTTGAAGCTATAGCACTTTCCTTTCTACCAAAACAATAAAATTGCTACTTTACTATTTTACTTCCTCACAACCAATTAGCATTTTATTTACAGGTGCCAAGACATCAATTTGGTTTCAAATATGATGTTTTCTAAAGAACATAGAGCTGGATTGCGCTCAAGACTCATCTTCAAATGCGAATCATGTCATGAGGAAGCCACAATTCACACAGAAAAACCCCTTGCTCCTAGAAGGCTTAAAAAAAAAAAGACTCAACGAAAACCGTAGTCAAAAAACGGAAAAGGACTGATTTTGATAGTATGAATACTATCAGAAAGAAACACAAAACAGAAACAGGAACAGTAAGTGCCAACAAAGAGGTAGTGGTTGGTGCAATAAATGGTGGAATGACTCACGCCCAGGTTCAAGAACTTTTCTCTACCATTGGAATAAATACCCCGTCTCAAAAAGTCTTTACGAAATTTGAGAAAGAAATTTGCGTAGAATTGGAAAAAGTTCTCTATGACTATCTTATCAAAAATGGGAAAACCGAGCGAAGGATGGCACTGGAAGCAGGTGAGAAAATTCACCCAAATGGAGCTGTAGAGACATGTGTTATAGTTGATGGAAGCTGGTGTACACGAAGTTATGGGAATAGGTATCGTGCACTCTCAGGCTGTGGAGTGGTGATAGGTTTCTATTCGAAGAAACTCTTAAATCTAGGAATTAGGAACAAATATTGCTGTACTTGCGTGAAATACAGGCATCAAGTAAATAGATCTGTTCCTGAACATACATGTTTTATGAACTGGCAGGGGCCCAGTACAGGTATGGAGTCAGATATATTAGTTGACGCATTCCGAATAGCAACATCCATGCACAATATAAGATATACTCGATTTGTTGCCGACGGCGATTCGAGTACCCATTCTGAAATTATAGCAAGGGTACCATATGGCAGAAATGTAGAAAAAATTGAGTGTGCTAATCATGCGTGCAAATGCTTGAAAAACAGACTATATAAGAAGCAGCATGAAAATGCCGAATGCAGAAGATTTCTTAGTGCCGCAATAATAAAGAAAATGTGTGATTTTGCCAGAAATGCAATTGTATGTGCCACCACAGAGATGAAAAGCGTGAAGGATCTCATCAGTGCGCTGAAGGCAATTCCTCTACATTTTTTCCGTGGCGACCATAGATTTGGTCCTACACGCTGGTCGTTCTCCGGGAAAGTTCTACAGGTCAATCCTGAAGACACCCCTAGCAACATCTTTCTCAGCCATGTGTATTCAACCTTTGATACGCTGACCAGAAGGGCTCGTCTACTGATAGGAAACCACACGAGCAACCTGGCAGAATATTTTATGAGCATAGTTGCAAGGCTTATTGGTGGCAAAAACATTATGGTTAGCCAAAGTGCGCGATATACAACCCGTGTTAAAGCAGCAGGAATCCGATTTACGAAAGGTCACTCAGCTCGCCTTGAAATATTTCGAAGATTTGTAGGATCTACACCAAGTAGGCAGTTGAAAAAACTTGCACAACAGCGGGCCATGACTACTGCTCGACGTAAAAAACTGTCTGCTAGAAAGCGCCTTTTCACTAATGCTTCCACAAAACTCCCTTCAAAAAAAATCAGGGAGCCAACCGGAGCAGACAAAAACTACGGCTCGAACGCAACTGCTCCGGATCTTGATTGCAGTGCGCTCGAAATTGCAAAAACAGATTTTTTGACTCGTCTCCAATGTACTGCAACAGAAATCCTCAGTATCGAAAAAGCCACTAGGCTTCAGAGAAATTCTATCGATAATAGCTGGATAGAATACAGAAAAAACAGAATTACAGCTTCCGTAGCTGGTGCTGTTTGTAAAAGGCGGTTGAAGACTGTGGGTTCATTAGTTCGGCAGCTGCTGTATCCCAGAAACCGCCAAACAAAGGCAATGGAGCATGGTCAGATGTATGAGCCTGTAGCTATTGCAGCTTTTGCAAAGAAAATGGGTTGCATTGTGAACTCTGCTGGGCTTTTCATTCACAAGGAATATGGGTTTCTAGGGGCCAGTCCTGACGGGATAGCAATTTTTCCTTCGGGTGAGAAGGCTCTTTTGGAGGTGAAGTGCCCTTTGACAGCAAAAGGGCTTACATTGGAAGAGTGGATAGCGCTTAAAAAAAATATATGTCTAGAAAATAAAGTTAATAGTGAAATAAAGCTGAAAAGAACACATGACTACTATTACCAAATTCAAATGCAATTGGAATGTTGTGACATTGATTTTGTATACTTTGTAATATTTTTAGGAGAAGAGGAATTATATTATGAAAAGATTGGTCGTGAACGTGAATTCTGGTCTAACAAAATGCTGCCAAATCTAAAAAAAATTTATTTTGAGGCACTGTTACCAGAAATTGTCGACGGAAGGTTGCCAAGAAGTATGGAGATACGAGAACCGTTTATATAAATCCAACTGTGCTAGGTATGGGTAGTTATCATGTGTCATTACAGTCTTATCCGAATACAAATTCAGATATACAAATACTCAAGCAACAATCGAACTTTAGAATTTTTTTTTTATGAACCCGTATGGATAAGCT
The DNA here is from genome assembly GCF_032884065.1 of Artemia franciscana. Taxonomy (NCBI): domain Eukaryota; kingdom Metazoa; phylum Arthropoda; class Branchiopoda; order Anostraca; family Artemiidae; genus Artemia; species Artemia franciscana. Next base: position 494,843 of record NW_027062701.1, read on the forward strand.
AAATAAAAAAAACAAGTTTTTTTTAACTGAAAGTAAGGAGCGACATTAAATCTTAAACGATCAGAAATCACTTCGTATATGAAAGGGGCTGCTCCCTCCTCAACGCCCCGCTCTTTACGCTAAAGTTTTTTACTGTTTTAAAAAGTAGAATTGAGAGAAAGAGTAAAACTTTAGCGTAAAGAGCGGGGCGTTGAGGAGGGAGCAGCCCCTTTCACATACGAAGTAATTTGTATTCGTTTTAAGTTTTAATGTTGCTCCTTGCTTTCAGTTAAAAACATGTCTTTTTTTTTATTTATTATCTGAACGTTTTTGAACTAATGCATGTTTTGATTTTGGCTCTCCACAGATGAATAATTAAAACGAAATTTCATATTTATATGGCTTTCTCATAATTTTGATAGAATCACTTTGAGAAAAAAGGAGCAGGGGAGGAGGCTTAGTTGCCCTCCAATGTTTTGGTTACTTAAAAAGGCAACTAGAACTTTTAATATTTTACGAACGTTTTTGTTAGTAAAAGATCAACGTAACTTACGAGTTAGCTTACGTAACGAACTTCTGTATTCTGTTAGTGTTAAATTTTAATGCTCCTCCTTACTTTCAGTTGAAAAAACTGTTTCATATTTATTTTTGTATTGTTCTATTTTGAAATAAGGCTAGAAAATCCTGCGCTCCCTTCATGGAAATTTTCTTCCCCATGACAAATTCCTCCGTGGAAAGTTCCCCCAACATAACCCCCTGTTCTCAACCCCCCCCCCCAACCAAAAATCCTCCTGAAAACGTCTGTACATTTCCCAATAACCATTGCTATATAAACACTGATCAAAGTTTGTAACTTGTAGCCCCTTCCACGGGGATTCTGGTGGAATAAGTCGTCCCCAAAGACACAGTTATAAGGTTTTTCGACTATGCTGAATAAAATGGCTATCTCACAATTTTAATCGGATGACTGTGGGAAAATAATTAGCGTGGGAGGAGGCCTAGGTGCCCTCCAATTTTTTAGATCACTTAAAAAGGGTACTATATACTTCATTTTTTATATATAATTCACTTGTATATAACTTCATTTCCGTTGGAATGAGCCCGCTCGCAAGATTCTATGACAACTGGTTCGATATAATCACCCCTGGAAAAAAAAAATCCATATTTTTGCTGATAGAAGCTTAACACTTCCACGGTAGGGTTCCCTGATAGGCTGATTCGGATGGGTGTAACTTTGGTTTTATTACTTTTATCGGGTGTTTCCCTCTATTTTCTAAAATAAGGCAATTTTTCTTAGACTCGTAATTTTAGATAGGTATCTCATATATTTAAAGTCAGCATTAAAATGCGATATTGTTCATGTAGCTATTGGTATCAAGAATCCGTTTTTTAGAGTTTTGGTTACTATTGAGCCGGGTCGCTCCTTAGCACAGTTCGTTACCACGAACTTTTTGATAACATGAAATAAATTTGTCACTTCGCTGCGAGCAATTATTTAAATTATATTTTTCTAAATAGGTCTGCATGAAGTAAAAACCCGAAAATATGTACTTTTTATTTGTCATTTCCACAATTTTATACCGCGTCTCCTGGCAAATAATGATGACCAGACCACAGGTACACACGCAGGCGAGGGATTCACCCACCTTAAATTTGTATAATGCTTAATTCTCTCAGCGAAATGTTTAATTTTCCTGTGTTTTCCTGGTTTCTTTCGTAAGAGTTGAACCCCCCTCCTCCAAAAAAAAAATCTCGAATAACAATTTCCCTAATTTTCTCCTCGAATAATTGTTCTTTTCCAAATAAATATTCCTATTTACTTGTCGAATTACGAAGAATGAATATACATTAATCGTAATTTTCAGTGAGAAACCCCTTGAGTTTAATGACGGCAGTGAAATCTGATAACCTTGAGTATTTGTGTGATTTGCCGCGATTGAAAAAGAACTGAACAGGCAGTATAAATTCTGGAGGAGCGTCCGGCCTTAAAACCAGTAATTTCACCGATATGGCATATCGTGACGCCCATCCAGGACGTCAAAGTGGTGGTACTAAAAAGTATTAAACCTGGTCTTTAATAAATGCTTCCTACATCCAGTTATTTTTTATATCCGGGTAAGTCTTAATTTTTGGTTTTTACATTGGATTTCTCTTACTCATATTATATTGTGCTTTCTTCTTCTCCTTTTCGGGTTAAATTGGAAAACAAGTTTAGCAATAGTAGGCTATTTGATATGGATCTTGGAAAATTATAAAGTGGGCTTAGTTGCAAACAGGAAATATTCAGCGGGTTAGTTATGTTTACATTACATTTCTAATGTTTTACATAATTATCTTTTAGCTATGTTTACATTAGTATCTCCTAATTCTTCCTCTTTGGCCTCGTAACCGCAAAGTTACGCAACTATATGGTGTTACTGATCCATTTGTAATTGTGGACCAACGACGTGCCGAATTTGTTTCATCTCTAGACCGTAGCCACCCATATTATAGTGCATTTATTTAGTTGTGTTGATCGTAGTCTGATTTTCTTTTTTTTTTCTCTTCTCTTTTTTTCTTTACTCTATATGGGCACTTTCGTGTTCTTTTATATGGGTCAATAAAATTATTGATTGATTGATTTACTTGGCACTAAGGTATTACAGATAATATTTGTTATGTAGGAACCAACAATTTATGTTAAGTAATATTACATGCATTATGTATCTGTTATATTGCGAAGGACCATTCAGAGACAAAGAGCATAATCATAATTCTCAGCAGTGCCAGTGAAATACATGCGTTATCTTAACTTTTAAGCGTCAATATCGAAAAGCAGCTTATAATTTTTTTGAAATCCGGCGGGACAAATAAAAGCCAATACAGTCCATACAATTTGCTTAATTATTATTGTTTTTTTATATTTGTGAAAGAAATACTATTTACCAATGTTTTTTTTACAAGTCTAACTTTCAACGCAATAATAATGTACACATTTTGCCTAAGCAAGTACATAGGAGGTCAGACATATGGGTCTGGTCTTCACCGAAAACATCGTAACTGTAAGATCTTTTTTTTTTATATTTTCCTGTGTCCTTCCCCTCCATAAATTACAGAACGAATACCTACATTACTGACTTAAAAAGGGTTTAATTGAAAAGGCAAGGGCAGGACATCTATACCTTGAAAGCCAGTTCTGCCGTTCTAAATTTCCCAGACGAAAAATTCCTCAAAAACGAATGCCACAAGTCAGACTCAGTGCTGATTTCCATGTTGGAATAGGACTTCAGTGCAAACCAACTTAGCCAAGGGAATTCAGGTAGAGTCGGAAGAGGTATAAGAGGATGAGCCAAAGTTTTGCTGCCCATTGAGCCAACTATTCTCAGCAATCGAGGAAGAGTCCTATCTTCCGGCTGCTCCTTTTGATTCTAAAACATATGACTATTGTACCATACAGAGCATTTAAAGAATTTTGACCAGGAGGGGGGGGATACAAAGTCATATTTAGGTCTTTACTGCCATTAAATCGCCAGATACGTTTTGATTTTTTTATTCTATAGAGAGAAAAGGGGGGGGGGGGGGTAGTAGCTAAAATCCAAATCCTGGCCCCTCTTTAAGTGGTCTTGAAGTTTACGATTTAGCATCACTGAAGTTTATGAAGCATGAAACAAGTAAATAAGTCATTTAAAGTTAAGGTGACACAGAAGAAAAAAAATAAAACTAAATAGCTGAAAAAACAAGGGTAATGAAAATATTTCAGTAAGGACCTCTGCCAAGCCGTCTTCAATGCTAAGAAGAAAAAAAAAGGAAGAACAATTAATCTTTTGATGTAAAATTAAACAGAGCAGGAGAAAAACTCAAAAGAAGAAGTAAGCTATCTTCGAATTTCCTTCAAAAGGCTAGTTTTTCTTCTTTTTTTTGGGGGGAGGGGGGCACTGAACACGGTTTGGTGGAGCTCCTTGCCGAAATATCTGTTTTTGGCACTTTCGCTTTTTTCTGTCTATTGTCTGACGTTAACCTTACTTTTCAAGTCAATTTACAATTATTATTCACTTATGAATTTTTTTTTGTCATAGGTCATGTATAGCCAGTATATATATATATATATATATATATATATATATATATATATATATATATATATATATATATATATATATATATATATATATATATAACAGCACAATATAAACAGAACAGCATCGCAGTCGATGACAAGTTATGATGCCCAGCACTGTTCTGTTTTTATTTTATCGAAAATATTATTTGACTTTCGGAGTAATATAAATAGAGGCAGCAACAATTACTGTAACTTCGAGAGAATTATAAAGCAAAAACAACAGCAATTTGTCAGTGTGAACGAAAAAGTGTTCACACAAACCAGACACAAATTTGATTATATAACAGGCATCAGAGCCGACTTTACCAGCATTTTAGTATCCCCTCTCGCAAATATTGCCCCTCATTACCTCCCTCCATTTACTTTGCTCATAAAGCTCGACAGCTCAGGCCTTTAGCCCTCACCAAAGACAGACTCGGTTCTTAGTGCTTAGAAAGGACTTTGGCATCATCTACGCAATTATAGCCTAAATGGCACCTCTAACCTGCTTCTCACTTCGCTTACCACGGTCGGCAGCTCAGGCCTTCGGTCTTTGTAAATTTAGCATTACTTCCGTTCGCGAGTTTTTGATTCTAACACATTTGTTATCATGACGTTGGCGTCACCTGTTTAAATTTTGTTTCAGATTATTTCGAATTTTATACATTTTTTCTATTTTCAAGATTCCAAAATTATTCTGCATGAATATTCAAAGGTCTAGAATGGTTCTCCCAGAGTAGAAAAAGGGCTGAAAGTCTTGAATATTTATGGACCTTCTTCAACAAATTAGGTTGTTTTGAATGACTAATAGAAATTTTATGGAAAACTGTAGTAGTTAAATGGGTTCTTTTCTGCTTATGGTCATTTTGAATATGGATTCTAGGAAGTGGGAAAGCGTTGAAAGAATCCTATGGCGTTGCACCAATACTTTTCGCATTGAATTTGATGCAGTAAAAGAGTCAATGGGAGAGGTTGAATAAAATTCGCTATTGAGTGAAAAGGACTTTAATACTCCTTGAACAAAAATTGCAAGATGATTCCTAATGATCAAATTACAAAATATTATTAATATAATTTGTAATTATTATTTTGATTTGCAATCCCTTTTAAAATATTATTCTGTTGAAAAAAAACCTAAGAAACCGTATATAAGTGAATCAATTTTACGATGGATTCATGAAAGAAAATCAATTTCATAAAACAAGAATCTGCATTCCTATTCCAATAGAATATTATGTCTTTTAGTATCCACAATAGCTCACTAGTTAAAATGTCAAGAAAGTTGAGAATAAAAACATTACGATAAATTATTAAGAAGTTCTGATTGCCCACAGACAACTTGGAGGTCGATTAAAGAAAAATTGAGATGAATGACAACAATACCCATTCCTGACAATCGAGGTGAGACTGTCAGTGTTCAAGTACGGCTCAGTCATCATATTTCAGTTTTGTGTTTTGTTTTAAGGTTTGTTTTTTACGTTTTTTATTATATTTTTTATGTTTTTTTTTTATAGTTTTATTCTGTACTGAGGAGGGTCAAGCGGAGGTCTTGACCAAAATATTTGCATAATTTTCACTTTTTTTCACTAGCTGTTTATTGCCCTCGTTCTTTCTTTTCTTTGTTATTTTGTGTTTTGTCATGATTGACCAGTGTGGTCTCGGAAATTATTTACGGCTCTGAAACCTAGACGCGTAGAAAGGCTGAGAAGTATTTTCTTAAATATTTTCTTTCGTTTGGCTGACCGTATATCAACCAGTAAGCTATGCGAAGAATATTGTACGATTCCACTTTCTGAGGCTATAATGAAAAATAGCTTAAGATAGCTAGGCCATGTTTTACGGACGAAGATTGACATATTGCAGAAAACTGTTCTTTTAGGCCATTCATCTGGGAGAAAACGAAAAGCAAATCATCTCCAAATGAGGTGGAAAAACGACATAAAAATACTTTTCACGGCAATAGGAATTATGAGGAGAATGTAAAAAGTAAAGTTTTGAATAGATTAGGATAGAGGAGAAACCAGGGCCGTCACGTATGGGGGAGGGGGGACGCCTCTCCACAGTGTTTTTGTTCACTCGTGAAAAAAAAATGAGTCGTAAAAATTTTTTGTCCGGTTGTATACTGCATTTGTTCGGTTAAATTTTGCTTGAACTTTGACGGTAACCGTACAAGTTTTACTGACTCCTGCCACGATTTTACAGATGGTGCCACAATTTTCCATTTGGTTAAATAAAGAGCACAGAAATAGTGACAGGACATATATCGAAACCTCAATCTTGGTCGGTAAATATAGCGGTTTTACCGACTCGTGCAGTGATTTTACGTATTGTATTCAAAACGGACATTATGCTAATCATTGATAAAAAACAAAATTGACCAGCCAATCGGTAAAACTCCTCACTCCCCCCCCCGAAAATTTTGACAAGTAGCGACCCTGGTAGGAACATGTACATTTGTATTGGAATCGACCGGCTTGGTACTGCAGTGAGATCTGAGTAGTAGTAGTGATCACTTTTTCTGAATTTCATACAGAATTTGATGTTTAAAAATGATAATTCTCATGCATAGGATACTCATGATGATAGATAGGATGAGGGAATTGCTGGTGGCATTTCTCAGTCATTTTACATATACAGATATTGTATATGTCGAGATTTTTATTTCTTGGCGCATGAAAAATTGTTCAGGCGATTTCCATCAAAAGAAGGATACATGAAACAGAAACGAAAAAATTTATTTCAGTTGCACAATTTTCAAGCATATAATACTACGTATAGAACTGCGTTCTAAATGCAATTTCCACTATCTTTATAAATTCCTAAACACTGATGTCATTATAAGGGTGGACAATCAACAGAGGCAGAAATTGTAGCTTTGATCCTAGAAATTGACGATTCACTGGATAGTAACTGTGCAGTTCCTTCTTTTTTTAATAGCATAAAAAAGACTTTCTACACGCAAAAGTTTTTCACCTTCTGAGGAGGTGAAAAACTTTAAAAATTCATTGCAAGCATAAAAAAGAATTTCTATACACAAAAGTTTATCATCTTTTGGGAAGGTGAAAAACTTTAAAAATTCATCTCAACTCATCATTAAGCAAAATGAGATATTTTTCAAAAATATCCATGGCGTTATAAGGATGGACAACCAACTGAGACAGAAATAGTAACTTCGAAACTTTTGAAATAGTTAGGGCATAATTAGATTTAAGTCCTTAAGCTCACTAAGGTGTTTGGCCGAAGTTTTAAATATCAATAATCCTGATGATGACGCGGCAAATGATAGGTCAAGATATCGCTTCATTGAAGAATTATTGCTGAGAACGTATCAACAATCTTGCCGCCCCCTAGTTGTTCCCCCACGCCAGATTTTAAGAATAACGTTTTTGGGGTATTTTAATCGAAAAGGATTTTGTTGGTATTTTTACTAAAAAATCGAAACGACAAATTTGCCTTCCCCCTATTAAATTTTCAAAATATATTTTGCCCCCCGCTGAATTTTCGTGAATTGACCCAGCTGTTAATACTGCCTATATCTGCAGGTGAGATGAAACAATCTCTTCTAATTAAATCTAAGAATAAATGTGAAGAGTATCAGTCGACGGTTTCAGCTAGTAAACTTGTTGCAGATTTTTTTTATAGAAAATTCCTAATTTTCTGTCAGACAGCCATAGCCTGCTAACCAAAGTCTCAAAAATTTGACAATAGTATTGATAACATCCAAACATTTACCTTGTTGTTTTTAGAACTTGACGAAACCTTAATTTTTCGACTTTACATAGATCAACCAATCAATACCACCAACCAAACCCCCCCCCCCCAAAAAAAAAAAACAAAACAGGAAGCTCACCTTAATTAGATCTTCAAATAAGTTTAGGATATACCGACGAGATGTCTCACAAAAAAAAGCTGCACGGGTGATAACATCAGCAATAAACAGCACATTTTTATTGGTGTTCCATTTAGGTAAACAGAACAAAGTTTCAAGCCACAATGAGACGATTTGTAAGGGTGTCGTAAGGTTGTATCTAAAAAAGATTAAAAATATTCAAGTAAAACTCAGTTGTATGAACACACGCTCCTATCATGAGCATACAAAAGCTACAAAAATAATAAAAAAAATATTTTTTTAGATTTAAATCCTAGCGACCCTATTTGTCAATGACTAATTTTATATGAACTCGTCTTCATTTTTAGAAACGAGCCATGATCCCAAAAAAGGGGGTGAAAATTAGGGCGAGAATACATGAATAAACTTGGATTATTTAGTCCAGTCTACTCTAACTGAGTCCCCTTCATGGAAAAGCTGACACATTTACATTGCAAAGCAAAGACGTAAAAGTGAACCAATGGAAAAGAAGAGAAAGCGCATTCAATTATAGTTGAACCCACTTTTTTCACATTTTGTATGCAATTTATAGATATCTCAAGCTGAATACACTTTTCAAAAGCGTGGAAACTATTCTTATTTTTGTATAAATTTCTAATCCTTGTTTAAAATAATAGTCTACTGGCATGATTGATAATATCTGAGAATAATTACTGAATTTGTCAAAAACAAGTAATCACAAAGACGAAGGCAATTATTTTCTTTTGCAATATATAGCATTGCAGTTTTAAAAAATTTCATTTCAAATGGAAATGGCGAATCGGAAGAAGGGATCGGCCATCTAAAACTCCCAGGGGATTTAGTTGGTGTCTTACCATAGGAATGTTTCTTTTCATTTTACACTGAAACATTTATATATCACGAAATGATGTTTAAAATATTACTCTCTTTTTTAAATTGACTTAGCAGATACTCTGAGCTAATCTATCAGCGTCACAACAGTCCACAGTAGCAACTTCAAAGAAAAAAAGAACTTATACATTTTTTTTTTATCCTTTCAAACAGGTCTCCAGAAGATTGACAAACTGTATGGTGCTTAGGTTGTCGGCATGAATGGATTAAGAGCAAAGGACTTAAAGAATAGAATAGAATTTAATTTAAAGGAAAATTTCACAACATGGTTGCCGAATGATATATATATATATATATATATATATATATATATATATATATATATATATATATATATATATATATATATATATATATATATATATATATATATATATATATATATATATATATATATATATATATATATATATATATATATATATATATATATATATATATATATATATATATATATATATATATAAAGGGAAAACTGTTTTCCTAACACATATATATATATATATTGAACCTTGGTTCATAGACCTTCTCTTGAGTATGCATGCCCTGCTTGGCATCCGGGATTGACAAAAGATCAAACAGAGGCAAGGAAATTTAATCAAAAGTTTTAGAAGGGAAACCGAAGGGAAGCTTCTTTGAGGATGTTTTGAACATGCGCATCCCACTTCAAGTCATTAGTAATTGTCACCCTAAGTAGTTTAATACATGTGACAGAGATTTTGGGAGGAATGTGGTTTGTCAAAGAAGGGGGTGAATTTAAAAAAAAAGCTGTTATAACTGACGATTTATTAGCGTTAACTCTCATCTTCGACAAAGAAGCATCCTGTGTGATATCACGTAATGTCATAATTGAGCTTTTAATATTTCATCGACAAACCTCAAGTGCAGACAGATCGTCCGCATACTTCCATTGCTCTATTTGGTCAGTCATGAGATTATTAACGATTATAAAAAATAAAATTAGACCCATCAGGGTTCCCTGGGGGACCCCAAAAAGACAGGAAGTGGATCGGAATAAACATTTTTATGTTTAAGCACATGAAAACAATTTGTTAAAAGGAGGCAACAATTTTAACAAGAATGGTACTCACTTGAAACTCCGTCAGCAGTTTATTTACAAGGATATTGTGGTCAATTAGGTCGAACGCTTTCTGGAGATCAATTAATAAAAAATTCAACCAAGTATCAGGGTTTTCAAAATTTTTAAGAATGGTGTCAAGAAGACTAACGAGGTAGTGCGAAGTAGATGTCTCCTTCAGGTTTCCAAACTGTTGGAAGTCAATAAGTTCAAGAATCTCTGGCTTTAAACAATTCGCTAAGAAACCCTCGTACTTTTTTGAGAAAACTGGGGTCAAGGTGATTGGTCGTAATGCAGTAAAATCATTTAGGCCTCTCTTCTTTTGGATTTCAGTAATAAAGTCCAGCTTAAAGTATGACGGGAAACATCCAGAATTGCTCATATCATGGGGTGTTGATAGTTTATCTGTTGATAAACTTATCTGTTGATAGTGGTGTCGATGCTTTTATTAAATCAATTGGGACAAATACTAGTTTTTTTTAGTTTCCAATGGGACAAATACTAGGTTTTTTTTAGTTCTGTATTTTTCTATTATTTGCTTCGCTGAAATTTCCAGGATTTTATCTTTTAGAGTTTTCATCAAGGTTCATCCAGAAGGAAATCAAGATTCTTGCACGAGTGACCCCCTATTTCTTTCACTTTCTTAATTGTTGAAGTTCCTGAAGTTTGCTCTGTTTTAAGCAATTCAATTTAATCTTACCATAACGAAAAGCAGCACGACGTATTTCTTTCTTTATTTGTTTACGGAGGGTTAAGGCATCATCTTTCTTTCCAAGGCAAAAAAGTTTTAGTTTCAAATCGATGAGTCCTTTTGTTTTTTTGTTTTTTCATTAATGTAAGGTTTATCTGGGGAACATACCTTCTAGGTAACCTCTGGGGAACAATTTTGGCAATTTTTCATTAATTTTGTCTGAAACAAACCAGCCTTTGAAATAAGAATTACACACGACACAACATCATCCCAACTTTCAAACGTAATCCAAGATCCAAAATCAAAAAGACCTTGACTTGTTATTGGCCGGTACAAAATTTCAGAAACTGAGTAATTTGTTTTAAAAACTTGCAATGGTTTCAATTGTAGCATGAAATGTTAGCTACGACCGAGGGGGGAAGGGTAGTTGGAGTATTGTAAAACGTTTTAAGGTTGGTGCAAATAACATCCAAACTGGTTCCACCTTTTGTAGTAGGTAAATCAACAATTTTCTTAAGCTTCTGACTTTTGCACAGATAATTAAGACTTGGTTCGTTTACTTCTATTACAATAAAAATGAGCACTTGGATACTTCGTCATCACAAAGTCAAGACCTGCTTGTAGCCTGTCATGAAAAATACGACGGCAACAAGCATTCTGACCGGGTGAACAACAAAATGAGAAAACGATTAAATTAGTGTAAGGCCAGGGCAGGTATTATTTCCTCTTAGTAGATATCCAAATGTTTTCATTGTAATCACAGAGTCCTGGCACATAGATAACGGAAGGAGATAGAAAATCCTCTGCCAAAATCATTACTCCTCTTTCTTTTTTCCCTAATGGCTGGTCAGCCAGGCGTAGCTTTATAAACTTTTAAACCAGTCATTTTAAGGAGACCTGGATTTTGTTCCTGGACTTCAGTAATCACAATTACATCCATGTGTTTCAATTTTGCTGTTGTTTCTAACTCAACTAACTTTTCAAACTTTCAGCATTCGTAAGGAGGAAAACAGGGAGATGATAACGTTTTCTATCAAACTCTTTAACAACAGATTTCTTCAAAAAAGCTTTATTTTGAGGCAACGTAAGCATTAAAGTAAATGCTGGGTGTAGGGAGAACATCAGCTAAAAGAGAAACATTACCATTCAGGGTAATTGTAGAAAAGTAGGATCAAACTCACCACACTGGACAGAGAGACTACTACGCCAGCTTCGAAGTGGGAGGGGAAGAGGTTTACTTTTAAGAGCTTGGGGTAAATTGAAAGAACCGGGAGTAAAATTTTCCTCTTTTGTAAAAATCTTCCTCTATTAAAAAGGGGAAACTATATCTTTTATCTGAATATTCACGGGCAATTTAACTGGCCTATCCCCCACAAAAAGAGAGAATAAATATTTACGTAATTAGGGTGAAGCCGGTGAGAGGCAGGAATGGAACGTGGCAGAGTTGCACTAGCGTTGGCAAAAAAAATCAAAATCATCTAGCCTTTGGCGACACTTGACATTTTTTCAAGTTCTGTACACGTTTTTCTGTCAAGAATTGAGATAAGACACTTATTACTTCATTAATTTTACGAACTACAGAAATTAAATTAATTATTCTTATTATTACACTGAAGAAACGCCGTGTCGCCAAATACTAGATTGCGTTGATGGTCTTTTGTTAACCCTAGCGTTAGTGTAATAACAACTTAAGCTTCAGATCTTTGCACAGATAATTAAGACTTAGTTCGTTCGCGTCTCCTGCTATAAATATGCCGGCATTTGGATACTTTGTCGTCACAAAGTCAAGACTTGCTTGTAAAACATCATGAAAATTACGACAAGAACAAGCATTCTGCCCGGATGAATAACAAAGTGAGCAAACGATTAAATTAGTGCAAGGCCAAGGAAAGCATACGGGCTTAGTAGATATCCAAATGATTCCATCGCAATCAACTAGTCCTGGCACATGGAAATCCTATCCAAAAGGATAGGAAATCCTTTGCAAAAATCATTACTCCTGCTCCTTTCCCCCCCCCCCAGTGGGTGGTCAACCGGGCGTAGCCTTATAAACTACTGACAACCAGTTATTTTAAGGAGATCTGGATTTTGTGCCTGGACTCCAGTAGCTGTAATTATATCGATGTGGTTCAATTTTGCTGTTGCTTCTAACTCAACAAACTTTTCAAAATTCAAGCTTTCGGGGATCATTAGGAGGAAAACAAGGAAATGATAACGCTTTTTATTAACTCTTTAAAAACAGATTTTTTCAAAAAAAAAAACTTTATTCTGAAGTAACTTTGGCGGGGTGTAAGTATTAAAGTTAATGCTGAGAGTGGGAAAAACATCACCTAAAAGTGAAATATTATCAATAGGGGTATTGCAGGAAGGTTTGTCGTAAGACTCAAACTCACCATCCTGGACCGAGACACTACTAAACCACTTTTGAGGTAGGAGGGGAAGAGGTTCAATTTTAAAAGTTGGGGGTAAATAGACAGAGTCATGGGTGAAAGTTTCCTGATTTTACAACGATTCTGCAATATCAATTTTTTCTAATGGCGAAAACCTGTTACTAAGTGGGATGATGCAGCTTATAATCGAAACGCGGGAGGCTGATATTTTAGGAAGGATAGATCTAGGGATTGGGAAGGTTCGGTGGAGAAAATAGGAAGGAGGACTGATCCAAGGGGAACCGGAGAGATATGCAAAGCCCGTCTGGCCTGCAGTGACCGCGAAGAAGGGATCCAGTAACGCGATGTTGGTATTGAAAAAGGTTGTCGTGGACGCGGTTGGGGAGAGGGGAACCGAAAAGGCGGGCTTCTTTGACTCAGCTGTTGGCCCTCGTCTCGATAAGACAACCTGGCTATAGCTTGGCATGTTATAATCGAATACTGGATCATGGTTAAAACAGTTAAAACGAGACAAACTAAGTATTCAAAATAATTAAAAGGCACTAAACGATCAATGCGGAATTTTAAATTACCAGCACTGATTGAGCAAAATTATGTTGGCACAAAGCCATCATAGGACAAAGATCGACATGATCGTAATTGCAAGTTGTTGCTTTGCACTTCTTCAGTTTGTATTTTCAGCATATGTGTGAATTTCGGCGTATTTATCATTCACATGAGGAAATAAGCAAGGGTAAACTTGACCCAGTTATTTCTGTCACAAATCGGCTTGACAAAAAAGCTCTCAGAGTCATTTCTTTCAATCGGCTGAAAAAATCTATAGGAGGCTAAACTAAAACGTGTCAACGCTATTAGCCAGAAGATAAGCACCGTTAATGGAAGCATTCGACCAGTTACTGTAGGAAAGGTAAACAGATTAAACTGAGTTCTAAGGCTCAAAAACATGTATATATCAAGGGTACCATCTATCACAGAAATGGTCAAGGCAAATGAAGCATCCGTGGATTCCTTGGTGTGCAACAAGTATTCATTGTGAAGTCAAGTGAAATCATTGCGATTGCACTCCTTTTCAATTTCGACTTCCTAGTTAAAATTGAGGTCAATTCCAAAGTTACAATGGTAATCTAAATCAGTCGCAGACCCTTTTATTTTTCAGTTGAAAAATATTACATCGAATAAGTAGGAACTGAATATGCAGTAAGTAAAGTTCTCAGACGGCTTTCCCCAGGACACAGGTAGTGGAGAAGCATGATGTCAGAAAGGTATGGAAGGGGTCTATATGTAAAAGCGAAACGCATAGCAAGGTGGGGGCAGACGTTGGTCCCGTAACCAAAACTGGTTCACCTTCACCTGATGGTCATAAATACGGGGTGAGTAGGTACAAGGTCTCTTTAATACACATTGTACAGGGCCCATCGGTGTTTGGGACAGAAGCGAACAGTATCTCAGCAACAACTTTAATGATATTGCACTGTAGGATGTAGTGCGAAGATTCTTTCTAAGACAATTATTACGAAAGTTTAGAAGACCTAGGTATAAGGATCGACAACCGCCTCTACGAGTGTTGGCATACAATGACTGGGTCAAGATAACCACTCAGGTAATGGCACCCCTGCTATCACTACTTGATTAAAAGACACGATGGATTTTACTTTACCACTTTATAAGCTATTTTTGTCCGAGTCTCAAATTCTTAAAGTAAATTAGCCTTTATTTAATGGTAGATCATTGATAGGTTTCAAAAGAAAAATTACACTTTAAATATGATTTAAAACCTTTAGGGACTAGCTAACTCACTAGGTTACCTTTTAAAATTGATCAAATGATCTTCAATAGCAGCTCCAAGTCGCTTGATGTGAAGGTCCAATTGTTGAGTGACAATCATGTTCTTTGCAAACTTAATGTAACCTGTCTCTTCCATTAAAATTTGTGACATAAGACTTATGTACCTTAAAAGAAAAGAACATACTACAGTAGAAAAGACTTGAAAAAGAAATGGCGATAATTAATGTCAGAAAAAAACTATATTTACATTGTTTTTTTTAGAGAGAAAACACTACATCTGAGATGGTAGACACTTGAAAGATTTAAATATTCAAATAGATAGATAGCGAAATGGAATATTCTGGCTTAGAAAATATTTATAAACATGAATAAAGGATAATCATTCTCCAAGGCCACTGACAGCGCATAGGGCGTCAACAATTGTCAACGTTTTAGTTGCTGTTTTTTTACAGGAAAAGGTAGCAAGCCCATAACCGAAAATATTTACAAGTCAATATTATTACTCCACCTGTGGTGGTATAGTAGATTGATCTCTCCTATGAAAGATCACTTTAGTCTTTTTTTCCGTATCTCTGGAGTTCACATTTATGTTAGCAGCTGACTGTAACAGTGCACGCTGAAAAACATACTACTTACACTGTTCTCCTTTCCAAAAAATTGATTGATTGAAAATCATTTCCTTCTCCGAAACTGTTTCAAATGTCCTTTCCATAAATAAAATGACAATAAGAGGCGTGAAAAAAGCAGCTTTGGGAAGGTGAAAAGAGCTAGAACAATTCGCTGTTAAAAATAAAATTCTTCCTATCACACCGCCTAAAAAATTTTAACCTTATGCGCCTATGATTTATACATAAGTGAACATGGGTTCAACCCTTCAGGGAAGGAGGGAGGGGGCAAAATACAAAGACAATTGTCAAGCCACAATTTTTCTGGTTGTTTTAAGACGAAGGATTTCCTTCGGACCACTATCAGGGAGGAGCTACCTTTCCTCAATTATACATTGAGTTCGGTCAAAGAGTTATCATATTAGTAAAGCGATAGATGTATTTTAATATATGGAATTGGGCCCGTGTCGAATCAAAACCGACAGAAGGGACGGTTCCAACCAGCCCAATAAGCAAAAGCGTTTTGCCCATCTTTTATATACCGAAAAGTAGCTCATGCAAAACTACACTCCTTTTTAGACTAATCCCCCACAGTACACGAAGAAGAGTGGACATCCTAATAAAGGCTGGGAAAACTGAGTTTGTTCTAGGATAACCGAGTCTTTTTCTATGGGGACAAAAAATATAAAAGCAATGAGTATAATTTATAATTAAATTCAAATTATTTTCAATTTTTTTGATTCAATTTGATTTATATAGACACGAATAAACACTAACTAAATTAAAAATGCCCCATTCCCGAAAGTTACAAAACACATGCAGCGGGTTGGCTACTATCACTTAATAATGAAACAAATGAATAATCATGAACAAAACAAAAACAAAAAAGCACAAAAAATGCGCAAAAAAAACAATCTCCAATAGGCCCATTCTACAATAATCAAAACGAAAAAAAAAAGAAAAAGAACTGTGAGCCCCTTCTCAACAAATACCTCTTAAACTTACAGGAGAACGATATGTCCGTAGAAAACAGCCTCTCTGTCGGAGGAGGGAGTTTTAGTTGATTTTTTTTTCAACTAAAACAAGTAACTTTAATTTTTGACAGAAGTACAAAGTCCGATAGATTTTGAATACAATTCAGGATTTCAAAACCATCTGATAAATGAAAGGCTTGCGTAAGTATAGCTACTTCTTTTTCTTTTCTTTTATTGTGTATGGGGGATAGGCAATAGAGCCGACATGGTGGTGTAGCAAATAGGCAGAACGATTGGTATGCTTTGTAAAACGTAACAGGAACATTTTACATGTGTTGTATACATTATTTCTCGTTATAATGACCAGCTTCAATAAGTAAATATACACAAATTTAGAAGAAATTAACTCACTCAAGATTCGAATACAGTGAATCTGGACATTGAAAAAACATGGGCAAAATCTTGTGAAGAAGATCAACAGCTTGATCGGGTTGCCCATTGCTACATATACGAGAAAGCAATCCCAGACCAGTGGTACAGAACTCCGGCACATTATGCCCAACTGAAGACGAGATAAGGACAAAGTAGGCTGCTTGAGGCTGGTTTGCCTCCACAGCACGTCTTATCCCATCGTAGCTTGCTTCTTGTTCCTACAAAAAAAAAAAGATAAAATAAGTTTTCTATTTATAAATAGAGAATTCGGGGACAGCTTCATTCAGGCCGTTCCCAAATGTAGTGGGAGGATATCATAAGGAAACATTTAGGGAAATGGGATTTTCCTTGAAGGGTGTAAAGAGAGAGACTTCAAATAGATTGGGATGGAAGAGGAGCGTGTGTAGCTGTGTTGGCCTCAGGTGGCTTGGTGCTGCAGTGAGTTGTTAGTAGTAGTAGAAGCAGTAGTATTTATAGATATGTTAATATTTATAAATATAAACTATTATATATTTTATAGATTAGTTTTTCCACTTGAAACAGATTTCTTTATCAAACAATGTGTTAGTGAAAAATCGATAACTTTTCATAACAACTAACCACGGCCTAACAAATAAGAAATTACATCAAGGTTTCTAATTTTTTTAATTTTCAGGATGTGCACCGAAGCTAACTTTCCAGTAGATGGACAGTACCAACAAGAGAAACGTCCACCGCCTTTGAAAATAACTTTCTTCGCCGGATCCTAAGGATCTTCTAGAAAGACCACGTCAGCAACGATAAGATCCGTACTCGCACATGCCAAGCAGACATCACCTCTGTTTTCAAGCAACGAATATGGCGATACCTTGGACAGACTCTTCGAATACCAGATCACAGGCTTCGTAAAGTCACCCTTCACAGAGGAAGATCAAAGATCACGCTCTGTAGGACGGACAAACCTGACAAAAGAGCCGTCCAGAAGAATCTCATCCTAGAGTGGGAGGACATCTAAGCAGCGGCCCACTTTACAGATGATTGGAAACTACTCACTGACGAACTAGGTACCTCTGGAGGAACTAAGGTCTAAAGTAAGGCACTGTGTAGTTTTCACAATTGATAGGAAAACTGTGAGCGAAGAACCATAGGCTTGTTTTTTGCTTTCTCTTTGGTTCCTTCTTATTTTTTCGTTCTTTTTTTTCCTGGCAACTTATTGTGGGAGAGAGTCAAATTTTTTGTTTTTTCTCAGAAAGTTTCTCTTTCCCAAAAACAGCAATTCAAAATTTATGATAGAAAATAAGCTACAATTCCGGCGCTAAGTGTTGCAGCAGCTGCTCTAAACCATAGATAACTGGCAGATCAAAACATGGAAATGGGTCGTACAGGAAAACAACTGTCACGTCTATGGCCAGTCTTAGGTGAATTTCACCTGTCCACCTGGTTATTTGGCTAGTAATATGAGATTTTGACTCTCCCTCCCCCCTCAGAAATTTAACCAGGGTATAGATTCTAGAAAGAAACAACCACAAGCGGAGCTTTTACTCCCTACCGGTTTGGGGGGAAATTAACGTCTCCTTTTGGTAGATATGCTGATGACAAGAATTAAGGGTCCTCCTCCTGCACTTTGGTTGAAATGTTCCCAGACTTAAAAAGATATGACTGGCAAATTAGCTGTAACTTCTAAGATGCAAGAACTCTTTCTGGTTGATGTACTAACAATTAAAATTTAGTCGCTCTCAAAGGTTGGAATAGTCTTGACACCTGGTTATATTCATCAATCCGGCCTGAGGTCCACACTTTCCGTAAAAACCACACAGGTTAGACCCTTACCAGTTTCTAGGAATAAGATGAGATCGGCGGCATAGAAAAAAAAAAAAAAAAAAAAAAATGGGACAAAACCAAAGCGTTGCTCTCGCAACACAATAAGCAATTTAATCGAGTAATATAAAAATAATTAAAAACATCCTTTCAATGCTAGTCTTGCCTCTTTGGCAGATAACCTCAAAGGTTTTTTTTTTGTAACAGGTTTGGTGGTCTTGTCTATTGGTTTTTTAATGTAACTTATTAGACCATGGTTTAATATCCATTTATTGGTAGTTTCACTGTCTTACAAAAAAAAAATCCCTATTGTTCTACTTTTTGTTTTTGTTTGTTCTCATCTCACAATCATGTTGTTTTTTTCTTTTTTTTGTTTCTTATAAAATGTTCTACTTTTTTTTGGTAAAAAGAAAAGTTACGATGAACACGAATGTGACGCTTTTCGTCTGAGTAGACATAGGAACCGTGGAACATATCCTTAGGTAAAGAAGAATTAGCGTTTTTTTTACTTGATTTCGTATTTTATATCGATTAAACCAAATAAATAGAGGATAAAAATAAGACTTACATAAGTGGGTAATACGGATAACGCTTCACTAAGATTAGCCAAGGTAAACGACACATTTTCTGGTGACTGATCCATTAAATGTAGCATCAAGCGACCAAGAAATTCCCAAGTCCATTTTTGGAATACTTGCACAGGCGATAGTTGACTTTGCAAGACTGAGCTAGCTAACGATGACATTTGACGTACAGAATCCCCAAGCACCCCAGATGATGTAATAAATTCAGGCGACTGTTTCAAGCAAGCTTCAATAACAATAATACCAAGGGCAGTCTGCTTTTGACGATCGAGATGATGCGGGTTACTGAAATCTAAGCTTTCAATTATTACCCTTGCTAGGTGACTCTCAAGCGAGTTTAAGGAGTGACTTCCAAGCCATTGATTGAGAATCCCCATGTCATCGTAGGTGGGACACCAAAGATGAACTGGCAAAGACTTCCATAGAATCAACGATAACTGGAAAGCATTAAGAGGAACACTATTACTTAGACTGAAATATAAGAAATATTATCTTCCTTACAAAATGCTAGTTTAAAGCTGTATTGTAACAACTCCCAAGTAATAAACTACTTTGCACAATTGGTACACAATTACAAAAACAAAAGATAGACTTTTAATGACCAATCCAATTTCTGTGTATTCTGTATTTAAACGTCAAAGGTCTAGTCAGAAGAGTCTGATATTACACTTCTGTGAAGAGTCCGTACAAAAAAAAAAATTAAGCGTATTGTAACTATATTGCATAGCGGTTACAAATATGCGTGTCTTACTTACTTAATTACTTCGGGCACATAGCTAACTGCAGCTGTATATACTCTCAATCTAATTTACGATCAAAAGGACTACTGGTATCAAACTTATGACCACCAACGGGTGAAGGTTATTCTAGCGACCTTCTTATCAGTAAGAAGTGATTAGAGAGTAGCTATACCCTCTCCTTGCCTTTGTGACCTGAGGTCCTATTGAGACAAAAAAAAATCAGGTTAAAATTCAAAATTATATTTCAATGTTAAACATTGAAATAGACGAAACTATGTTTCGAGAAACAAACAGATTTTTTATTATCTCTGGGATAGGGTTTCAAAGCTATGGAATAGTGCCCATTAAGCGCACTAAATAAATTTGTAAAGAAAAAAACTAGTTACGCTGTTTTCAAAGCAAATATTTGTAGATATTATGCCCAATTTAGTTTTTTTTTTTTTTTTTTTTTTTAATAGCATAGACGCAAATTCCAAAAGCTAGGCAAGCTAGTCGTGTAATGTTGAAATCAAATTCCCTTGTAAAATTAAACGCAAAATATTTTAAGATTCCTATTGGAAGTCTAAACCATTGTGTCGGTTTCGAATGGCTTTAATACCATACTGAAGTCAAGGCCCATACTTTGCTCTCCGATCTGAGAGAGGAAAGCCAGGTGTTACCGAGTCGAAGTTGAAAACTGATAAGAATATCCCACCGTATCTCTGACATAGAACACCGCGGTATTCTCTCTCCTGGAGAGTAGAAATCTTCAGAGTAAATATCCCCTTACTACAGCCTAATCTATAGTCGTACAGTTTCAACTCCAAATAAGGTTACGGAAAGAATGCTAGGACAAATATATTGAAATATTTATATTTATTTCGGGATTGGACTGTTTAAATGCTATTTGAGAACTGATTGAAAAATAAATTGACTGTACAAAAGTAAAAGAAGGAATTACTCAAAGGCTTTGGATAATTCGTAGCTGTGTAAAAATGAGGCTTTATATGGGGGAATAATCCAGCCACTGTTGCCAGTGACAGTTGTACAGAGAGACGCCCCAACAGTCACAAAGTCCATAATTACTTTCTGTAATTAAACAGTATAATAGAAATTCGATACAGAGTTTATAGATAGAGAGTATGATACAGAGTATGATACAGAGCTTATAGATAGAGTATTCGATACAGAGTATGGTTTATAGATAGACTACAGTAGAAAGGCTTAATTAATAGAAATACGTTTTATATAAATACGATTATAACAGAAATAGTTTGAGATAGGATTTTATAAACAGAATAATAAGCTGAAATGGTGGGGGTGGAATAACCTCATATTTAAAGACAGTAAGCAATTGATATGCAAAAGAGTCAGAAATAAAATGAATCATTCTGAAAAAAAAATTAAATGTTGAAAATTAACCAGCATTGAAACTTAAAAACGAAATTAACCTAAATTAAGCTTTAACAAAAAAGAACATATAAAATATTTTATGGACATTTTAAGTTTCATTGTCGTTGTTTACCTTCATTTGAAAAAAAAAACTAACTATTATTTATCCAAACAAAAAGAGCTGTTAATTTCTTTTTGGATACACCTATAAATTATAATCGTCTCTTTGTGCATTTCACATCAAACTAATTAGGAATTTAATAATATTGATGATATAGAAGATGGATGGATCAAGCAGAAGATGATGAGTCAGGATGAAAGGTTAAGAAATGAGCTAAGAATGTTGACAAAAAGCTCTAAGTTTGATGAAAGGTTTTTTTTAGACGAACTTCCGATGAGATTAAAAAGAAGTAGAAAGTACATGGAAGGTCATAAAAATTTAAGCTCTTAACAAGTAAGAGTACAAGAGGAAGAGCGTGTGCGGCCTCTGTTGGTTTCAGATAGCTTGATGTTAAAACGAGGTGTCAGTAGTGGTAGCTTTGGACACTTGTACACAAGGTAAAGAATAGAAAGATAACAAAAGATGAATCATATCTCAAGGTTTTATTAATTTTTGAAAATGCAGGAAGGGTATATACAAAGGGATTATGATACAAGTTACAACCTGATAAAAGTTGTCACTTTTAGGCTTTGCTATTTCTAACAGTTCATCAACTTTTTAATTTTGAAACTAACCCAGTGTTACTTATAAATTGGAAAATAAAGTAAACATTTAAAAAAATTAAAATGATAACGTGAATAAAAACGTCAAACATATAAGCGTCAATCAAAAACATTTACGAAAATAAAAACGTTAAACGATGAAATATCCCAAGTTTAAAATCTTAAGATAGAAGTGAAGGATAAAACGCATAGGAGGGCTACTGGATCAAACAGAGAACCTAAAACATCCTAATAGACACCAAGTAGCCGTATTGTTGATTCTTCCTTCCAAATGGAAAGTATGTGAATAAAGAAGTACAGCTATGTCTTGAGATAAATAAAATTGCCGGAATCATCACTAAGTCTATAGGATTTATAGGTTTTACTCGTCAGTTCTTTCAGGATGCTTTGTTTTTATGACAAGAAAAAGAAAAAAAAGGAATAGTAACAGAGCATGACTGGGCCACACAATAAGTAACGTAGGAATATAGGATGAGGATAAATCCATACTGTTTACCTCGAAATACATACTGTTACCCTGTTTCCCACTACCGAATTTACCTTGTGCATACGATCCAAAAGAAACAGATAAAACATGGGGGAAACGTGAATTCAGAGTTCACAAGAAAAGGAAAAAAAGAGGAATAATAACAGGACAAGACTGGGCCACACAATAAATAACTGAGGAATATAGGATGAGGTTACAACCTGTTTACCTTTCCCAGTGCCGATTTTACGTTGTGCGTACGATCCAAAAGAAACGATAAAATATGGGGGAAACGTGAAGTCAGAGTGCACAAAAGGTCACGAGCGCCTTTTGATGCTGTCTCTCTTGTGCTGCTGCAGACGAATCCCACCTACAAAAAATAATATACACATCAGCCCTACTTAATGGAATATTACCAGAACATGAAACAGTAATGTTAAACAGATAATCCAAGAAATGTTATTTTATTTCAAATACAATTTGTACCCTTCGTTGCAAAATTAAAGCTACTGTGTTTATTATGTTAATGACGTACACGTTTTGAGCGTTGAAGGACTCAGTCTTAATTCAGCGTTTGTTTTAATTTTTCTGGACGTTTTAAAGAAACATTTGGTGAAAGAGAACGCATCCAAATAGACTAAGTGCATTCTAGTCCACATGTGCTTAAAAAGAATATATACTCTTTAAAAAATTAAAAACGAAAAATGAAATCTCATAAAAAAAACTGACAAATTTTTATCCCCTTACTATCTAGATATTCATAAAAAGTGCCTTCGTTATTTATTTACTAATAAGTTGGAAAACTTAACTTTGATCAACGTTGAAAGTGCTATGATGCATGATTTATATTATGCTTGCATGATTAGAATTCTTTTTATAAATTAAGCATTTTTCTCAAAGTAGCAGACTACTTGGCAGTATCCACTCCACCAATTTGATACTGACAGAGATGAAAAAAAACCTAAATCCTTGCGTCTCGAAGCGTTGTATTTCAGCTTGAAGTTTGCTTTTAACAATATTTTCAACTGAACATTTAAATACTAAATTTTTCTTGCAACATTCTCTTTATTGTATTGCAAGAAGAACACCTTAGTTTTTGCTGCGGTTCAGATAGGAAATGAGGTTGGCAGCTGATTTTGTATTAAATCAGGAGTTAAGCAAGGTTGTATTCTATCCCCCTTTATATAGATTATGTTGATGGACTTTGTCTTAAGGAGCATAGGAAAGACAATGGGAGACCACGGAATCAAATAGGGAGGAAAAACTCTCCTGGACTTTGATTACGCTGATGATTTAAGCATACTAGATGAAAGTGTGAGCAAAATGAATAAACCTTTAGAAATTTTGCGAGTTCAGGGTGTTAGAATTGGTTTGAAAATTAATGTTAAGAAGACTAAGTCACTAAGGCTAGGAATTAGTGAAGACGAAAAGGTGACATTGGGTAACGAAAACATTGATCAGGTGGGCATTTTCACTTACCTTGGTAGTAAATTATTAAAGACGGTGGGAGCAGTGAAGATGTTAAAAGCAGAATAGCCAAGGCTCAGCACGGTTAAAAAAAAAGTTCTGAAGAATAGGAAGATAAGCCTGCAAACCAAGATTAGAATACTGGAAGCTACAGTGATGATAGTGGTCAAATATGGCTCTGAAGCATGGGCGCTCCGAAATACGGATGAAGATTTACAAGATATTTTCCAGAGAAAGGACCTACGGACTGTTCTCGGTACCCGACTGACTGGCCGTATTTCGTGCAGTAGGCTGTACGAAAGATTTGGTTCAATCCCGCTTTCTAGAGTTATAATGAAAGAAAGATTGAGATGGCTAGGATGAAAGATTGCCAAAGATTGTCCTTTTCGGCCAACCGTCATGGCTGAATGAAAATCAGGTCGTCCTCGTTTAGGATGGAAGGATGTCATATATATAGATTTAAAGGAAATGGTAACTTTATGGGAGGATGTAAAGAAGAAGGCTTTGAATAGATTGGGATGGAGGAAGAGGAGCGTGCGTAGCTGTGTTGGCCACAGGCGGATCGGTGCTGAGGTGAGTTGTTAGTATTAGTAGCATAAGTCTTGTTACTATAACAACGAACTTCGGGCAGGGTCGTGCAAGGAAGAATAAGTTGTTTGCGCGCAGTCACGTTTGCAGGTAAGGGGGTTTGAAATATGTCAAGATGTTTCAAATTATAATGCTCACAGTCCGATGTTCTTATGAATAATATATCAAATGATTACACCAAGAAATACTCGGTAGATGCTAATAATTTTAAGTCGCGAAGGTGAGGCAATCCCAGACAGAAAAAGATGATCATTCGGAATATAAAAATGAGCTGGCCAATAAGATTGGCATACAGAATCATCAATTTCAGCAGGTATTGAATCTAATTCTGGGGTTTTGGGGTTTTGAATAAACGTTAAGTACACAAGAACAAGAGCTAAGAGCTCATATGGCACTTATGACGAGGTCGGAAGAGCCAAGAGCTCATATGGCATGAGCTCCAGTAAGATTCGAAGAATCAATAGATTGATTTAAAAGGAAAATCAGAGCCTTAATGCCGGTCGGAATTCAAAATAAGAGCTCTGAGACATGAGTTCCTTCTAAATATCAAATTTCATAAAGATCCGGTCACCCGTTCTTAAGTTAAAAATACCTCATTTTTTCTAATTTTTCCTAGTTAACCGTCCCCCCCCCCACTCGCCCCCAGATGGTCGAATCTGGGAAACGACTATTTCTTATTTAACCTGTCTGGTCCCTGATACGCCTGCCAAATTTCATCGACCTAGCTTATCTGGAAGTGCCTAAACTAGCAAAACCGGGACCGACAGACAGACCGGCAGAATTTGCGATCACTATATGTCACTTGGTAAATACCAAGTGCCATAAAAACAGAAGAAAAGTGCTATGAAGCGCAGTAGCCTATTATTGCGAGCTTTCAAATTTTGATAAATAAGATAAATAATCTATAGAAGAAATAAGGGCATTATCCCCGCGATATGAATGAGCAAACTTTTTCAAAACGCTGAGGACAGGCTGCTAAAAATGGCTAACAAAGATTATTATGAAATAGAGTTGAAAAAAGGATCCACATGTCCGTCACAAAAGTTTCACCGGATGTTAAAAGAACAGAACTAGCCATACGGAGCAGTGGATTTCCACTGCGATTACTAACTAAATGGGGGACCATTTTTACCAATCAAAAACAAATCTGTGAGGAACTTGCCAACAAATTTAGTTTATTTTTTTCTCTTGGACTCAATGTTGAACAAATAAGGGTTTCAATAGGAATAGGTTATTTTATTAGACAGTGAAAAATAAATACACACTATACTGGATATATCGATTACAGACATTAGATATCATCAGCAGCAGCAAAGTTTCGCTCCTGCTAATGATCACGGATGTACGTGATCAAAATATCCAGTAGCTTCTGTATATATTATTCACTGTCTAATAAAAGGAACTATCCCTATTGGAACTCTTATTTGTCCGTCACAGAAAGGCAGTGCGGTTGAAAAAATATGCACTCAAAGTGTAAGATAACTTCCAGAAAAATCACAGTATTCTTTAAGGTTATTCCCAATCATGGATTCTAAGATTCAACGCATTTTTAATGGTATGAAAGCCTCGACTACTGCCTCTTATATTTAGTCAATAGGAGCAATAAAAACGCTTTGAGAAGTGAATGCACCAACTCTTGTTTTGTTGGCCAATCAGTGGTTAATAGAGGGAGCGTTTCCGAGTTGTTTCAAATCAGCACAAGGTGTGCCGTTGCATAAAGGAAGGAATACTTGTGATCTGAATAATTATAGTCCTGATCAGATTTTACGGATGTCCAGGTTTATGAGCAAATGTTATCTGGAGAGGCTCTTCTAATACCTGGAAGTTAAGAAAATTCTTTCTCCTAAATAATCTAGGTTCCGTCAAACCCATACTACTAAGCATATTATTATATAGTTAAATCAAATTATCAATCATGGTGGCACACGATGATCATGAAGCGGCTACTATGTTCTTAGATAACGTAAAGGCGTTAAAGGCGTAACGTAACGTAAAGTACAAAATTTAGGGGATTAGAGAGTCTGGCTCTTCAGTGTTTTACGTTTTTTTCTTCTCATAAATAACATGTCAAGGCTGATAATGTCTAATTTAAATTGAAATATATTTTACTTCAAATTACCTTCCCCTCTTCCTCTCAGTTTTCCAAAGCAAGTAGGCTGGCAAACGTTTAATATGAAAAATCGTGGCTTTATTCTGGCCTACAATATTCTTGAATCGTTACGTTTGTAACTTTTTTGCAAGTTCCGTCGGACCGTTGTGCTAATTTTCTCAATTCTTGTTGTAATAAGTAAGATCAACTAAATCAATTGTTAAATAAAAGTAAAATAATTTAATAATCCTATTTTTGAAATTTAAAGAAACAGAACATGTAGATAAAAGATAAAAAAAAATGCAAGTCGCCCTTGTGGGAAAAGACATTGACGAAAGAGCCCAGAATTGTTCGGGGAAAATACTATATATAGACTATCTTTATAAACGAGCCATAATTGTATATTTATTTATGTATGTATTTTTCTCGAAATTGTCTCCATATTTTTCGGAAAAATTGGCAATCTGGAAAATTCTGGCCTAACAAAAAGATCTAGATTGGTCAGAAGTTTGAGAAAATTCGTTAAGAGCCTCAATTTTGGAAAAAAAAAATATTTGCGTGAGTAACGTCACTTTTATATCACATTTATATTTGCGTGAGTAACGTCACTATAGTACTAGCTGTTGGGGTGGCGCTTCGCGCCACCCCAACACCTAGTTGGTGGGGGCGCTATATATATATATATATATATATATATATATATATATATATATATATATATTATGTTTTTAACTACGTAAAACTTGCGAATATACAACATTCTTTGCTGTCCCATTGTCTGTGCATATAAATAGATTGTCAGGTTTACCGACTCTTGAACATGCAACATATAATGGTCCATGGGAAAACAATCCGTATTCAGATCTATTTGTGTCCCGGTGTCCCGGTCTGTATATACATTCGTTTTTTAGTTTTGTTTTTCTCCTTTATTTTTTTCCTTTTTTCTTTTTTTTTCTTTTTTAGTTTATTTAGATTTTTAGATTTTTTAGTTTTTTTATTAGTTTTTAGTTTTTTTGTAGTTTTTACCATTTTTTTAGTTTTTTTTAGTTTTTTTTTTTACTTATGTCCTGGTCGTCATTTATATATATTTATTCATATTTTTTTAGTTTTCTTTTTCTCTTTTATTTTTCAGTTTTTTCCTTTTTTTTAGTTTTTTTTCTTTTTTAGTTTTTAGTTTTTTTTAGTTTTTTACCTTTTTTTAGTTTTTTTAGTTTTTTTAGTTTTTAGCTTTTTTAGTTTTTTTATAGTTTTTATTTTTTTTGTAGTTTTTGCCTTTTTTTTATTTTTTTCAGTTTTTTTTTAGTTATTAGATTTTTACCTTTTTTTAGTTTTTTTAGTTTTTTAGCTTTTTTAGTTTTTTTTTTCTTTTTAGTTTTTTTGTAGTTTTTACCTTTTTTAGTTTTTTTTCTTCTTTTGTATTAGTGTGAAATAATTCAGACGTCATATGCGAACAAACATGACGTCACCTGATCCATCCACAGATCCACACACAGACAACTTATTTTTATATATATAGATTGCAAGGACGTTGTTCAAACTTGTCAAGTTTATGTGTAAGAATTGGAGATTTTCATGCATGGGGAAATTTATATAAATTGCTTAAATAGCAAAAAACTAGTAATTGCAAAAATATTTGCACACGTTTTTACAAGGGAATACAACAATTCAAAAACCTTAAAATCGAAAATCAAAACTTTGAAGCTTAGTAGGATTTACTGTAATAATCCAATATTACTTGGATAAAGGACTAAACTGCGTAAAAAGCAAAAAACTGGTAATTGCAAAAATGTTTGTATATATTTTAACAAGGGATTACAACAATTCAAAAACCTTAAAACAGAAAACCAAAAGTTTGGAACTTAGTAGAAATAGTAGTTAGAAAAACGTCATGACCAATTTTCTTATCTTTTAAATAAAAGCAATGTCTTTTCAAGACAAGAAAAAAAGTTGGAAATTTTTTTAAGTTCAGTTCAGAATCGCTAAAGCCATCATGTAAACTGCAAAAATATTTACGGTGCCTTAGCAATAACTTTAATCAACTCACAACGTGATTAAGCTTACAGGTTTGAACGCAACATTTATACAATGTCAGTAGGAAGGCCCAAAAAACGAAAATTTGCAATTATTACAAATGATGATTCTCTATTTTGACAAGGGATTACAACAATTCAAAAACCTTAAAGAAGAGAACCATAATTTTCAATCTTAGTACATATCGTTGTTAGAAATCGGACTAGCTCCAATAATCAAATATCTTCGAAAAGATTTTAGGATGAAAACACATTAAATTGCGCCAAGAGCAAAAGACAGGAAATTGCAAATATTTGCATATATTTTAACAAGGGGTTAGAGCAATTAAATAACCTCAAAAAAGAAATCTTTTTGAACACAACCAACTAAATAATGTCAGTCGGAAGGCCCAAAAAACGAAAATTTGCAATTATTACAAACGGTGATTCTCTATTTGGCAAGGGATTACAACAATTCATACACCTTAAAAAGAACACCAAAAACTTGAAGCTCAGTACATATTGTTGTTAGAAATCAGACTAACTTCAATGATCAAATATCTTTGAATAGATTCAGTATGAAAAGACAACAAATTGCGTAAAGACCGAAAAACTGGTAATTACAAATATATTTGTATTTTATTTTGGACTTGCTGTTATATGTATCTTTTTATAGGCATCCCTGAAAAGGTGCAGTATGAAAAGACAGCAAATTGTCTGCGGCTAGGAGACAAGTGACAATGAGAATCCATACATAGAAGGCTGTCACATGCCGAGTGCTAGGGCCCAGCAGCTGGTAATTGCAAAAAAAAATTGGTGTATATTTTAACAAGGAATTACAACAATTCAAAAACCCTCATAAAGAAAACCAAAAGTTTGAAGCTTAGTAGATATCGTTATCAAAAATCGAACTTCCATTAATAATCAAAAATCAAACAGTTCGTGGTAACGAACAGTAGTAAGGAGCGATCCGGCTTAATAGTAACCAAAACTCTAAAAAATTGGATTTTGATATCAATAGCTACATCAAAAGAATCGCATTTTAATGCTGATTTTAAATATATAAGTTTCATCAAGTTTAGTCTTACCCATCAAAAGTTACGAGCCTGAGAAAATTTGCCTTATTTAGGAAAATAGGGGGAAACACTCCCTAAAAGTCGTAGGATCTTAACGAAAATGACACCATCAGATTCACCGTATAAGAGAACCCTACTGCAGAAGTTTCAAGCTCCTATCTACAAAAATGTGGAATTTTGCATTTTTTGCCAGAAGACAAATCACGGGTGCGTGTTTATTTGTTTTTTGTTTTTTTTTGTTTTTTTTTTCTCAGGGGTCATCGTATCGACCAAGTAGTCCTAGAATGTCGCAAGAGGGCTCATTCTAACGGAAATGAAAAGTTCTAGTGCCCTTTTTAAGTGACCAAAAAATTGGAGGGCATCTAGGCCCCCTCCCACGCTCATTTTTTCCCCAAAGTCAACGGATCAAAATTTTGAGATAGCCATTTTGTTCAGCATAGCCGAAAATCATAATAACTATGTATTTGGGGATGACTTACTCCCCCACAGTTCCTGGGGGAGGGGCTGCAAGTTACAAACTTCACCCAGTGTTTACATATAATAATGGTTATTGGGAAGTGTACAGACGTTTTCAGGGGGATTTTTTTGGTTTTGGGGGTAGGGTTGAGGGAGGGGGCTATGTGGGAGGATCTTTCCTTGGAGAAATATGCCATGGGGGAAAAAATTCAATGAAAAGGGCGCAGGACGAATCTGGTCACGTTAGAAAAAAACGTCAAATTCAGAGCTTAATATACAATGCTGGGTGTTCGGAGCCTCTCTATTATGGAGTATAATTTGAAAATAACACAACTATACGAGCGATAAAACATATATACCACAACCATAACTCAACTAACGAAAGAACTGCTAAGAGATAACACAACTATAAAGCGAAAACAGGTGAAACTAACGGGAAAATAAACGAACTAAGAGGTGGAAGGGGCCCAGAGAAAAAATATAATCCTTTTTCAATTTTGAGCCTAACTTCCGCAAAGGAGTAATAATGTCAGAAGCCCCGAAATACCGAATTATTTTCTTTTCAAACAGTTCGTGGTAAAGAACTGTAGTAAGGGGCGACCCGGCTCAATAGTAAACGGAACTCTAAAAAACGGAATTTTGATGCTAAAAGATACATCAAAAGAATCGAATTTTCACGCTGATTCTAAATATATAAGTTTCAATTAATTTAGTCTTTGTCATCAAAAGTTACGAGCCTGAGAAAATGTGCCCTATTTTGGAAAAAAGGGGGAAACATCCCCTAAAAGTCATAGAATCTTAACGAAAATCACACTCGCATTCGGCATATCAGAGAACTCTATAGCAAAAATTTCAAGCTCATATCTAAAAAAATGTGGAATTTCATATTTTTTGCCAGAAGACAAATCACGGGTGCGTGTTTATTTGTTTGTTTGTTATTTTTTTTTCTTTTCCCCATGGGTCATCGTATCGACCAGGTGGTCTTAGAGTGTTGCAAGAGGGCTCATTCTTACGGAAATGAAAAGTTCTAGTGCCCTTTTTAAGTGATAAAAAAAATGGAGGGCAAATAGGCCCCCTCCCACGCTAATTTTTTTCCAAAGGTCAACAGATTAAAATTTTAAGATAGCCGTTTTGTTCCGCATAGTCGAAAACCATAATAACTATGTCTTTGGGAATGACTTGCTCCCCCACAATTCCTGGGGGAGGGGCTGCAAGTTACAAACTTTGACCAGTGTTTACATATAGTAATGGTTATTGGGAAGTGTACAGACGTTTTCATTGGGATTTTTTGGTTTGGGGGGTGGGGTTGATGGGAGAGGGCTTTGTGGGAGGATCTTTCCTTTGAGGAATATGTCATGGGGGAAGAAAAATTCAATGAAAAGGGCGCAGGATTTTCTAGCATTACTATAAAAAAAAAAACAATGAAAAAATAAACATGAAAACGTTTTTTCAAATGAAAGTAAGGAATAGCGTTGAAATTTAAAACGAACAGAGATTATTACGCATATGAGGGGTTCTAAAAATACTTTTGCATAAAGAGCGAGGTATTTAGGAGGAGATAAATTCCTCGCTCTTTATGATAAAATATTTTTAGTAATTTCAACTATTTATTCTACGGCCTTTTTGATTCAGGGGTCATTCTTAAAGAATTGGGACAAAACTTACGATTTAGTGTAAAGAGCAAGGTATTAACGAGGGTACAAACCCCCTCGTACACATAATAAAAATATAAGAATATAAAAGTTTGTTACGTAAGTTAATTCTTAAGTTACGTATATTTTTTACTAATAAAAACGTTCGTTGAAAATTAAAAGTTCTAGTAGCCTTTTTAAGTAACCGAAAAATTGGAGGGCAGCTAGGCCTCCTTCCCCACCCCTTATTTCTCAAAATCGTATGATCAAAACTAAGAGAAAGCCATTTAGCCAAAAAAAAATTAATATACTAATTTCATTTCAACAATTTATGTGCGGAGAGCCAAAATCCAACATGCATTAATTCAAAAACGTTCAGAAATTAAATAAAAAAAAAACTAGTTTTTTTAACTGAAAGTAAGGAGCGACATTAAAACTTAAAACGAACAGAAATTACTCCGTATATGAAATGGGTTGTCCCCTCCGCAGTCCCTCGCTCTTTACGCTAAAGTTTGACTCTTTGCCACAATTCTAATTTTTAAAACAATTAAAAACTTTAGCGTAACGAGCTTGGGACTGCGGAGGGGACAACCCATTTCATATACGGAGTAATTTCTGTTCGTTTTAAGTTTTAATGTCGCTCCTTACTTTAAGTTAAAAAAACTAGTTTTTTTTTTTTATTTAATCTGTGAAAAGACTCAGTAGGAAAAGACAGCAAATTGTATCAAATTGTCTGAGGTTAGAAGACAAGCGACAGTGAGAATCTGTATATAGAAAAAGCCTGCCGCGTGCCGGGTCCGGTACTATGTAACCAAAACATAACAAAGATTTTCTTCGTTTAGGACTCTGTTCAGGAATATTCGCCTAATCGTAACTATTCTAGTTTGCCCCTCGCCTCGCTATCTCGGGTCTGCGAAATCAGCAAGTTAAGAGCTCCGAATATGGTCAGTCGAGAGAGTGTAGTTAGTTAGCACGATACGTAGTAGTTTCGTTTATAGTAGTTAGTTTAATTATAGTTATAGTTATACGTATAGTTAGTTTCGATACCCATCGATTCAAAGCAAAAAAGCTTCTGGAAAAGAGATTTCGCAGCTAAGGTTGGGCAAATTGGATCGCCCTTAAAAAGACCGTGGGCACATAAGAATCGCAACACTGTTTGGCAAGTATTTTTTGTCAATTCTTTTTAAAATGCGTCAAAAAAGAAGTTTGATAAGAAAAATAATAAACCTCACAAAGCTCCCAAGCAACAAGCTTCAGAAAGTCATCACCACGAATACTTCTCGACATCGCAATACCAGTCAGAGTAGCAAGAAATGAAAATATTTCTGCTTCGTTTAATGAGGATAGATAGTCTTCGAATTTGCTCCAAAAATAGGGATTTCCAAGGAAGACTGATTCATCTAAAATAAATTAAAAGATTTAGTCTCATTTGATACATCTATGCCATAGAATATGAGGATCCAAAAGAAACAGATTATTTTAAATGAACCAGAATGAAGTTTCTGCTCAGCAGAATGAGCAGAAGAATATTTACACAGCTTTCTAGCTATTCCATCTAGCCCAGAATCGACGCAAAAACAAGTGGTATCAAGTGTAGTATCAAGACGCTATTTCATTTCGAGACAGCTACCGGGATACAGCTATCCAATAAAGTACACTGATCTTACAGTTTCTTCGGATTTCATCCTTCGTGTTCGCCCGTTACAGGCTCTATCATCTTATAGTCCGTGCGCACGCTACTCCTCCCCCCCCACTTAAAACAAACTATACAAAGCTTCATTCTATATCCCCTCCTAGAAAGTTTCAATTTTTTTAAGTACCTCCTTACGACCTCTGCCAAATTCGGGACGACTTGCTATTCGTTTGGTCCCAGGTGGGTGGTCATCTGTCATCCTTCAAGCGCAAAACGTGACCATTTGAGCCCAAGAGAGCGGAAACAAACCACATTTTTCACGTAGCTAATTGTCTTATATGGAGTCAGTAAAACAATTACTTAAGGTTGTCCTTTCATAATTTCTCCGAAAAACGTTTAAGAAATCTTCCTCGGCCTTTCGAAGCGCCAACGTCAGAGTCATACTTGACCACTGTCATTACCGTGGCTTCCAATATTCCAGTCTAAGTTCGCAGACTTGTCTTCTACCCTTCCAGGCTTTTTTCAGCTGTGAAACAACCTGTACCTTGGCTATTCTCCTTTTCACATCTGCACTGTATCGGCCGTTTTTACTAATAATATTATCAAGGTAAGTGAAGCTATCCCCTTGATTGATTTCCGTGACCTAACACCACCTTTCCATCCTCATTCATTCCTAGCATAAGCGACTTAGTCTTCTTAATATTAATTTTTTAAAGTAGTTTTGCCGCCAAACTCTCAAAACATCCAGAAATTCATTCATTTTGCTAGTTTATTTTCTGTCTAGGACGCTCACATCGCATGCGTAATCAAAGTCTTGGAAAGTTTTACCTTCTCATTTAATTTCCTTTTTCTCCCATTGCCTTTGCTGTCTTTCTTAGGACTTCCTTTCCCTTCATATAATATAAACCGGAAAAGGACATATCCTAGCCTAACACTTGATTCTACACCAAACCAACTACTAATGTAACTTCCTAACTCATACGTACAATACAAGGACAGGACCTTCACTAGAGTCTTTCTATCAGCTTAATCAAATGCCTGGTTATATCAAACAAAACTGAGGACTAAAGGGGTGTCAATTCATTGATCTCCCTATTTATTAGTCAACTCGTGGAAATTTGGTCACGCATCCTCTCCAGTCCTAAAATTCCACTCTTCTTCTTTTAGAATTTTATCTACAGTATTTCTTAGTCTAATAAGCATCATCATGCCAAGCAATTTGCTTCCACACAGACATTAAGCAAATTCCTCTGTAATTATCCCACTCACTCTTATCGCCTTTCTTACAAAAGGGTATAATTAAAGATTTCATAAAATTACTAGGTGCTTCCCCTTTTCAAAAACCGTCCCCAATTTCAAAACCACCATATTCAAAATCTCATTTACCACACAAACAGCAAATGAGGCCCAGTTGCTGTTTATTACTTTAGTAATGTCTCTAACTCATCCTCGTGAAATAATGTTTCTTTCACTTTTCAATTTTGTCATTCTTTTCTATATCATTTTCTACACCTTTATCACCATTTAAAATATTTTCGAAATGTTCTGCCCATCTCTCTATAACACTTTCCTAATATGGTAACTAACTGACAAGACTAAATTCGCGATGAACCTTCGAATACCAGATTCACGGTTCTTGCCCTCGTGGTCGTCACCCAAAGAGGTGGAAGGCTATCTATGCGCCTCACTCCTTATTGAACCCTCTTTGCCCAGCAGAAGACTGCAAGGCATATAGAAGGCACCTCCAAACCTCTACGAAGTCAGAGGCCCCAAGACAACATTCAAGGACGGACAAGACTAAGTGAAGTGATTCAATTAAGGTGCCGTTCCTATCTTTAACTAGGACAAGCCCCGCAGACTGATTAGTTCCTATTGATTTCTTAACATACAAATACAATATCTTTCTGTTATGCCATCTGGCTGCATTTTCAAAATCTTTGGAAATATCATCCATGGCCTCCATCTAAAAAGTCCTTAACTCATACTTTGATGACTTTTCTACATGCCTTACTTTCTTCTAATTTTCGTATAATCTATCGCTTGAAAACTTCTTGTACGGCCCCATTCTCTCTTCTACCAAACTCAAAGCATTTTTGCTAGTATTGCTAGCAGCGTTTTTAAGTTTCCTCCGTAAGATATCTTCTGCTACCTCGCAAATCATTTTCCTAAAATTATTCCACCCGTCTTCTACACTGTCAAATTTTAAACTCTCCAATTCCATGTCAAACTGTTTTTAGAAAATTTCTTATCCTGGAGTCTATCAGCGTCATAACTACCCGGAAGGTAGTACCATTCTTAAATTTTAGGTTTAAATTGAAGCAGATAACCAAGTTAAATTGAAAACGAATAGAATTTGCCATTAATAACCATGATGCTTAGAATTATTTTAGCTTAGTTTTTTTAGAGTTCTAAACTGGTGGGATTTTTTCAGAGACCTTGTCCAAAAATTGGGGCCCCAATGAAAAATCTAAGCAGGGTGTGCGTTTAAAAAAGGTCTCTTGTCAATGTTTCTTGACCTTGAAGTATTACTTCCTACTTAAAATGTCGATGTTGCTGGTTTTTCTTGCTCCTTGTTTTGTTCTGTATTTTTTTTAAATATTGACATGCTCATGTTAGCTCCAGCTAACATGTATTTGTTTTTGTTTTAAAATTTGTTTTAAATTTGCGTATTTGTTTTAAAATAATTTCACGACCATCATTATTTCATTTCAACATATTTGCAAACATTACCTCGAACAATATGACAAATATCATGAAGATCTGCATAAAGTCTCCAAATGCAGTCATAAGACAAACAGCAAAAAGACAGTGTTGCCATAATCTGCCATGCCCCTTTGCAGCCACTCTCTTTCATAGCAGAGCAAAATGCCAAGAATAACGTGTCAAATTCTTCCTGAAACGGAAAAGAAAATGATAAACTAGCAAAATTGTTCTTTCCACTGGAGTAGTTCATATAGATCAGGCTAGCTTAAAGTTGGCATAGACAGTTTGTATTGTATTTACTTGAGAACAACCGACATGGTAGTAGAAGTAGATGCTTTCAGACTCACTGGCTAAAGAAAAAAGAATAAGAAACCATTTTCGGAGGGGAAAAATCTGCTTAAAGATTCCCGGTAAATTCACTACCTTTCATTTTTTTTCACTCCCGATTTTTTCATTTAAGCAGGACATTACATTTTATTTGTGCATAAAACAAAAAATAATAATAACACAATATTCTTGTTCTCGTTTGGATACGATTTATATCTACACATGTTGCACACAATACAAATGTTAGGTTTCTATAGATAGATGGGTAGTTTATTTTAGCCCAGCAAAAAGCAAAAAAATGGTGGAGAAAAAAGAAAAGAAGAGAACAAAAACAATACTTCAACAATAAACGATTAAATTACGTTCACTATATACATGCATAGCTCAAGTATTACTTGCAGCGACAGGAAGTCATGAAAGTGCTCAGGGACAACTTTTCTAGCATTAATTCTTGCTCTGCTATAACTTTGTAGGGATCAGGAATTTGATATCTATTCAAAAGAGATTAATTTTGTCGAAGAGTGGTATACTTATCAAAAACGTAGAATTACCGGCTTAAAGCAGACTTAAATTTTAGTCTCTCTGTTTCTGTGAAACATTACCATAGGGGAGGGAAGGTAAACGACTCATGACAATGCCACTACCCCATACAGCCTCGCAAAATTTACCGATTGTGAGAATATGTAGTAGAGCTAATTTAGCATAGCTCATTCACAGTATAGACACAAGGGGCACAAGGCAAAGAGTAAAGCTATTTGTAAGACCACTGCGTATTTTAAGACTATCCTCAAGATGTCACACTCAACATGCCATATTTCATTATATGTTTGACATATATATGTATGCCATGTGTTTGACATATATATTTATGCCATATGTTTGACATATGGCATGTCAAACATGCCATATTTCAAGTATTAGGGAGTGGGACATTTTCTGAACAACAAAAAAACAAAATTAAATTGTTGCCCTCGCAACACTTCTATCGGCGATTCCGACTAAAAGTTGCTCCAACACTTCACTTTGCCCTAGCAACTTAAATCCATTTATGTTACTGCATAAAGAAAAACCGTTTTTAGACTGAAGTCAAGAGCGTTTCCAACACCATTATATATTTAATAATACCAAAGCTGCTAATTTATGGCTACTCCTTCGATATGATCACCCCTGAAAAAAAACACACGAGTGCCTACCCTTCTTTTGAAAAATGAAAAATTTCACAATTTGTAGACAGTGGTTTTTGAGTTTTCATCCGTTTTGAATTTCACTGTATAACTTCTATCAAGAGTTTACCAATTTCAGAGCATGTTTAACCTGGTTCTAAGCCTTTAACCCCCCGGTGCTTATACCCCTGGAAAATACCCGTCGCAGAAAATACCTCACGGCCAACACCCCCCCCCCCCGTGGAAAATAAGGCATACAATATCTGGGTTATATATTTGCAGGTAAAGGGGGAGGGGTAACGTATTTGGACAGTTTGAAGTCAGAAAACAATTCTTACTTCATAATACGCAGATTAATTATACCTAAGACATTTGGTATGTAGACTATACTTTACCCCCCCCCCCCAATATGCAAAAATATAGCCCAAATTGTCTCAAAACTAACGCAGAAACTAACGAAGAAATCGGTTTGTTCTCGAGTTTTACACAGCGTAAACTTGAGTGAGTGGCGTATAATACACAAGTACCAAAATTCCTTCCCTCTACAAAAAAAAACTCAAATAAAATTCTCAAATTTGGAAAGCCTTTATTTTATAAAGGGGGGATTTTCCGAGAGGGTGGGGGTATTTTCTGCGGGGGCTATTTTCCACGGGGGGTATTTTCCTCAAGGGGAGTATTTTCCTCGGGTGGGGGGGGATATTTTCCGCAGAGGAGGAGGCATTTTAGGGGTTATTTTCATCAGGGAAATTTTATGGGGGGATTTTCCGGGGGAAATTTTCCATTGGGGTAAACGCCGGCGGGGGGGAAACGCCGGCCACCATTTAACCTGCATTTTAAAACTATTCAAATTTTCTCCTGGTGTCCCCACTACCTCTCCCCTTTTGTTACTATAAGCATACGAATAAAATCTTTTATCTTATAGGCAACAGAGCAAACATGTCTCTTTTAAAAAACAAATACAGACCACAACAAATATAAATCCCCCTTTCCCACTTTTCCCCTTATTTGCAAGTTTGCAAGCATACAGGATGTAATCCTTTACCAAACGCAAAAGAAATATTTCTGCAAAAAGAGGTGAAATATTGTCCCAAAGCTCCTCAACTATAGGCTTAATCCAAAAATGTCCTGGGAATTAAGGGAGATCAGAGATTAATTTCGATCCCCAAGCCTCAGCCTCCTTCTATACTTAACTGAAGGCTCATAGAAAGTAAGAACATTTGGGCGTAAAAACGATTTTTTAAGCCTCCTGGCACGGCCTCCTCAGCTTACACATATATCCATGCATAATAGCTGATGTACAGTTCCCCTCAACGTACACAAACCTTCTAATAAATTCCCTCAGATAAATGAATCAGGTCAATAAGGACGCCATGGTCAAAATGCTACGCAAATCAGCAACAACAACAACAGTTACATGAAACTTTCAAATAATTGCATAAATTAACTGTTAATTTTGTATGGACTACATGCACATTAAGGAAGAAATGCGCCACTGTAAAATATTTCTGCCTCTGAGACTGGGAGGCTCAATATTTAATTTTTTTGATTATTTCAAATGGATTGGCTATCTCAGAATATTTACTCGATAGCATTTGGTCCTCCTTAGGAAAAATAATTGGTTTGCGCCACAGTCACAAAAATGCCACTTCGCAGTGGCGCAATCTTTTTAGCAACTTAAAAAAGGCATAAGAATTTTTCAATTTATCTTCAAATGGGCCGTCGCCGAGAATTCTAGTACGTATTGGTCTGAAACCAACATGTTGGTTTGAAACCATATAATACACCTGGGAAAGGAAACAACAAACAGACAAAGAAATAAGCACGCATTTGCTTATGTATTATTATGCTTATATATTGCTTATGTATATCATTAACCTTCTCAGACAAAATAAATAAAAAGTTCTACATTTCTACACATAGAGCCTTGAAACATCTGCAGTATTAGTGGCTTTGTGGTGAGTAACTTTAAACGTAATTGAGTTTATATATATTAAAATCATCAGAAAAATCCAATTTTTTATGCGTATATTGTTATCAAAAATACTTTTTTTAGAATTTCGTTACTATTATCGTGAAATTAGAACTAATTATTGGAAGTTATTCATTTTAAAATTCGAATTACTTTACAATAAGATTTGTACATTTTGTGTTCCAAAAAATCATAAACAGAAGGTACAAAGACACCTGGCTGAAAGCTTTGTCCTATTTAATTTCAATCATGGGAAAGCAAGCCCTTGAAAAAATCAATTCAATTTTCTAAATGTTAAGCTGAAAGTAACTTTCCTTTTTTGTAAAATCAAAGGTACAATAGATTTTTTCAAGAGGAGCTGTATGCTATGGAAATACCTACACAAGGGAAGGAGGAAAATTACCGCTACACTTCCCAGGAATTTAGTCAATGCACCTAAAAATTAACCACGGGAAGTTGTTTTTAACCCTATCCCCCAGGGTCAAATGTGTCCGCATTTATGGCCATGGAGATTACTAAAATGTGCTAGATTACTAATTACTAAATACCTGCAGCTGCGCTGAAAACAGAGTGGAAGACGCCTGACTTGTAGATAGAAACTCTTGCCAAAAGTCTGTCAAAGACTGTAGAACCACTTTAAGTATTCTTAAGACTTTTTTGGAGAAGTGTCTATACCTTTCTGAACAATACATTGACAACCCACTCTTAAAAACTTTAAGAAGGGATCCTGTCCTTTTGAAAATTTCTCCGACTTTATCCACACCGAGTTGTGATTCCTTACGACAAAACAAAAAATAAGTCATGCTATGAACATCAACTTGATCTGTAAATAAAGACAGATCATTTGCAGATATTGTGAACACAATTTTAGAGTCATTTTCTTCCTCTTCACCTTCAGAATCAAGAAATGTCCAATTATCTTCTTTACTAGCTTCCAGTGTTTTTCTTAGCTCGTCTAAAAACAGGTCTCTATGAGCGATTGGCGAATACAGAGTAGCAAGGAAAAGAATATTTTCTTCAAAAGACAAATCATCTTGGATTTTTGGGATCTGTAAGAAGTTTGATGCCCACTTGGCAATACCTGGTGGGCATCTTAGTAGATGATTTAAAATAAATATATAATGTCGATGACCATCTGCTTCAATTAAAATTGAAATGAGTTGCGATAGCCAATGGCGTAGTGTCCCAAAAAAATGTTCATCACTAATCAAATGCCGAAGAAAAGAGAAAATAACACTTATGCACAGTTTTAACTCCTCAACCGCACCAGGAATCTCACCAATGCCTCCAATAACACTGTTGAAATAGTGTTCAATTTTAACCCTTAATAATTCACACGCATTTTGCTGCAATGATATTTTCTCCTTGACTATTTCTTGCGCTTTTATAAGCATAGATTTCAATTCTTTTTCTTTGGCCAAGTCATACTCTGCTAAAGGATACTCAAGTGTACTTCGTACAATATTTCCGTCAAGGCACGCCCCTTCTTCTACGACATTGATTTTTTTAACCAGCCAAATTGATTGTCGCAAATTTTCAATGTTGCTTTGCACAATACTATACTCTCTTAACGTCGCTGTCAGAATAGTTCGACTTTGTCTGTACTTTTGTATTAATTTAAACAGCTCATGTATCTCTATATTTGACTGACTATAAACAAATTGTGTCACTATATCATCAACTTGTTGAAACAGAGTCAGGTGAGGACTATGCTTCTCTTTTAAAGATTGTGATCGTTTATTCCACTCTGATAAAACTGTTATACCTTCCGATATTAGTACTTGGAATAAATCTGATTTTTCTAAGCAGGGTTGCAGTGGTACTGAAAACCTAGGACTCTGGCTAAATTCCGAAAATCCTTCATCTAAAACTGGAGCAGAAGCTACCATAATTTCTCCCTTTGAATGTACATCACAAACATGTCCAGGATCGTTGTTTATATCTGAGCTGCAACAGGAGATGCTTTCTTGAAGAATATCAAGTTCAGTTTTTAAACTTTTGGACCCAGAAGAAACTTCTAATGGTTCTTGAAAATCTTCAAATCTAGGGGGATCTGGTATGCAATCATCAATGAAAATTGTATGTTTTTCAGGCGAGCTCACCTAAAATAAATAAAAAAAGAATTGAGAAAATCTATGCACTCCAAAAAAAGCGTGGAAACGATTACCAATTTTCAAAATATCATATTTATAGCCCCAAATAATACAATCTATCATTTCTTCAAAAAGAAATTTCAGTAGAAAAATTAGGCACGTTGTGTTTGAAAAAACAGAATCACAGGAAATTCAAATATGTACGAACTAAGGTATAAATTTAGCCTGCTACCCATTAACACAAAAACGCCCTGTTTCGGTGAAATAGCAAGCTAAGTCCTGAGCAGTGTAGTAAACAAAACTTTAAAAATGCATTAAATATAAATACCGGTGAAAAACATACTTAAATGACAGCAATAAACACTTGCTGAAGAAACTGCTTAATCTTTAATTACTTAGAGAAGAAAAGCAGATTAGGGTTTAAAATTAGCAACCGCTTTATATCAGTTATTATCTTTTTCATTTGAG
Organism: Artemia franciscana; assembly: GCF_032884065.1. Lineage (NCBI taxonomy): Eukaryota > Metazoa > Arthropoda > Branchiopoda > Anostraca > Artemiidae > Artemia > Artemia franciscana. The sequence goes on from NW_027062701.1 coordinate 536,949, forward strand.
GGTACTCTGAACAAAGCAAGTCAACACATGTTTGCCAATGAAAATTAAGGACTAGAATTAAACTAATTAATAACATTAATGGTTGTTTCAAATTCACTTCCAGTAAGAACAGTACCGTAAATATCTCATTAATTCGATAGGCTTCTATTTGCGGCTAAGATTTTCTCCCTTCCTATAAAAAAAAAATGTCCAGGGACAGTGAAGCACTGTCGTGATTGAAAAAAATTCTTTCCCCATGATACACGGCTCAAGGCTATTCGACTCTTTGTTTCTGTTATTCAACAAATTCAACAATGGTGTTTTAACACATATATTACTGTCATTGACTTTCACGCCAACTCCAGCAAAAGAGCCCTGGAACTCTCTCAACTACTGCAATTCACTGACATCAGATCGAGTATTCACGGTCGAGTATTCCCCGCAGCACTGAAGGCCCTGCTTCCGTCCCTATTCGTCGTGTAGAAATTCGACAGCGTGATCCTTAATGGGTGGAGGGGGGATCGACGGATCTTACCTAACTAAGGATCTACTATACTTAGGGAACCTTAGTATACCTAAGGGGGTTTATCGAGGGAACCACAAAATTAAGGTCCCTGCGGTTAATTCTATTCCCAGGGAACTTTTAAGATTCATGGGAACATCGCATTTTATGAACGCAAGTTCCGACAAGCGATTCTTAAAGACTGATGACAATATTTTCGAAAATTGGGTGAAACAGCATCTTTTCACAGACAGTTCCTGAATACTTGCCGCTGAAACCTTTGTTTGACAAAATAATCATTTACGAATGCACAGCTCCAATACCCGAATACGATATGAGTATCTTGACCAAGACATCATCCGGACTGACGCCCTTGATGAGAAAAGGGACTCATTACAAAGATAGATCCTTTGTATGGCTCTGGCAGCAAGGGTGTTGGATTCATCCTGAAACCTAATCTATCTGACTACAATGAAACAATATTGGAACGTATTCCAAGTACCCAACCAGATTTCAAACTTACCATCGTATCAATCTAAGATCTAAAAAGAAAAACACCCGAGGAAGTCAATATTAATTTTTATGCTTTGTTGCAACTCTTCATAGAAAGAATACCCAGAAAAGATGTTCTTTTGGTAGGAAGCACCTTCAATGCAACAATTGTCTGAAGATGCACAATTCTAAGGTTTCTACGGGGACGCATGGGTATAGCAGTGGATGCCCTAGTAGAGTAGCGCATTTGAGTTCTACACGCAGAGTAAGCTTGCTTACAGCACAATTTGGCAGCAAGGGTATTGGATTTATCCTGAAACTTAATCTATCTGACTACTATAAACCAATATTGGGACGTATTCCAAGTGCCCGGCCAGATTTCAAACTTACCGTCGTATCAATCTAAGATCTAAAAAGAGAAACACGCGAGGAAGTTCAAAGATAATTTTCACGCTTTGTTGCAATTCTTCATAGAAAGAATACCCAGAAAAGATATTCTTTTGGTAGAAAGCCCCTTCAATGCGACAATTGTCTGAAGATGTACAATTCTAAGGTTTCTAAAGGGACGCATGTGTATGGCAATGGATGCCCTAGTAGAGAAGCGCATTTGAGTTCTACAGGCAGAGTAAGCTTACTTACAGCACAACCTTTGAGTCATTAATTAGCAAAAAACCTTTCATTGGATGAATTAAAGCTCAGCTAGACTTCCTCCTGATTTTGAGACAGTGGAGAAAAATGGTATCTGACTTTTTTTAGGTGCAGATAGCGCACCAAGCTCCACGTCAAGGCTCATGCTGAGTCACTGACATATCCCCGAATTGGGTCTCAAATGTTTTATGTAATGATTCTGCAACGTCGTTTACCTTCGCCCAAACAAACTGTTTGCTGACTTGGCAGACCTTGACAATGATGGACCACCATGCCAGATGGGTGAGTGTTGTTAGTCTCGCTTTAAAAAAAATTGCTTGTTCTACAGCAAAAGCAATTTTGAATGCCTCAAATCATAAGCCCAAAAATGGATCCCTCCAGAGACCATCATCCCCAACAACAAAACAACCTACGATGGACATGAAATCGCCAGTTCATAGGGAACTTCACCGTATCATATGTTGGCGAAAATGAAAAAGCAAAAGTTATGGGACGACGTAGCGACCAAAATTGAAATGACCACAGTGAAAAAGGATTTTCAGAAGCAGTATCAGCTACTTGGCAAAGCCACAAGGAAAAAACTCCCCGCACTGAAAGACTCAGGAAGTGATTGCCAATGAGGCATCAAGGACTGAACATTGGCAGACCCCGTTTCCAAAGGTCTGCTAGGCCATCAGCCCCTCCCCCAAAGTCCGTGATAAATCTCCTTCAGACTACTTTCCACCATCTAACAACCCAGCCATTTGGAAGCCTATTAGGAAGCGAACACGACTTCCCCAATGATCGGTGTGAAGTTCAAACAGAAAAACACGAATTTTAGGAAAAAAGAATGTACACTGGACTGGAGGCGGTCTACCTTCATCTCGATTTTTCAAAAGGAGATAAGGTAGGATGCACAAATTACAGAGGAACTTCCTTCATTGATATAACTCCAAAAATCCCCACCGCTATGCTGGTCAATAGATTCCTCTATGCCTATAACAGTAGGACAAGACATAAACAGGAAAGATTTAGATCGAAGATTGGTTACTCTGATATTCAGATGAAGACAAATTCTGAAGCACACTAATATACCAAAAATCTCCACCACTATGCCGGTCAATAGTTTCCTCTATGCCTGTGAGAGTACGACAAGACCTAAACAGGAAGGACTTAGATCGAAGATGGGTGGCTCTGATCAGATATTCCGCTGATGACAAATTCTGAAGCACCTTGATATGCCAAAAATATCCACAGCTATGCTGGTCAATAGATTCATCTATGTCTGTGACAGTAGAACAAGACCTAGCAAGAAAGGCTTCAAATCGAAGACGGGTTGCTCTGATCAGGTATTCAGCTGAAGATAAATTCTGAAGCACAAATGTAAAGGCCATTGACATGCCATCAAAGCACTCACTGACTTTATTAGTTCTTATGACTTGGTGATGCAAGGTGCAATACTGAACGCAAAGAAAAAGGATAGAGTACCAGACAAGTCGTCCTCAATTTACAATATTTAGCTCAGTCTTGCTTCCTATCATTGTTTCACTTTGTAACAGATGGATACTCACTGTAATTGTCAGAATAAAAATATGAAAAGCCTTTTGCTGTCAGAAGACGATTTAAATTCTGCCAACAGTACTGAATTACTTGCCAAGTCGATCCAGGAGGAACAGCCTAGGCATGCCTGGTGACCTATCCATTTGAGAAAAATTCGTCGATATCCATATTAGTCTACATGATTTTGAATCAGCTCCCGTCACCGAGGAGGCAAGGCAGCGGTCAAAGATGGGCCAGGTTATCTACCGTCAACTCAGACTCGGATCCATATTTGAATACTTTTATTACACAATGTAGTCTTGATTCAGTACAAAAGGAGCAAAATCGTCAGTCTGTAAAAAACGTACCAACTGCAAGCTTTTGGATAGCTCAAAGAAAATAGAGGTCAAGTCCTAACTCGGTGCAGAAACGAGAATAGTCCAACCAGTGAAATTTCAGTGACGCAATGTCAAAGCAAGCTCAGTCGTAACCCAGGCAAAAATGACTGAAGTTTAAGCTTCAGCCTAACTTAGTACAAGAGCAAGGCCAAGTCCTAGCCCAAACTCAGTCCAAACACGAGCTGGAATCGAGCTGAGCCATGACTTGTTGTAAAAATGCGCTAATTCCAAGCTACAAACTGACTCTGACTGTAAAAACGAGTCAAATCATAACTCGGTGAAAAGTCCTTATTTGGTGCAAAAACAAGCTTAGTCGAAACTGCCAGCTATTGGTGAATATATGTAAAAGCAAAATAGGTATGATGCAAAATTGAGCTAAGGCTGGATTCAGTGTAGAATTAAATTAAGTTCTTATTTGGTGCAAAAAAAGCTAAGCCGGCATTTAATGAAAAAATCAAAATAAGTCATGGTACGAAAATGAGCTAGATGTCCTGGGTCAATCGCAAAAACGACGCAAATCGAAACTAAGGAATAAAGAAGTGCAGAAACAACCTAGGTCCACGCTCGGTGCTAAAACAAGTTTCTTCCTTACCCGGTATAAAACCAAACTAGTCAAGCTACAGATTCGCGGCAGGCGCAAACTAAATATTGATTTGGTGCAAAAACGAGCGAAGTCAAATCTGCGGAATTTTGATGACTATGTAAAAAGCGAGCAAGATCTAACTTAGCTCAAGCACAAACTAAATTGTTTTTAAAAATGAAACATGTCCAACCAAAGGAACAAATCGGTACAAAGACGAGCTAATTTCAGCCTTGTGCACCATGAGCATAGTCCTGGCTCGGTGGGAAAATGAAATGAGTCCAAGTTATTTAATTTCGGTGACATGGCATAAAAATGTACCAAGTGCTATTTCAGAGCAATCACAATCTAAATCCTGATTGCTGTGAAAACATGCCCGGTCAAAGCTGCGGACTGACTCGCTACCCAAGCGACCTAAGTCCTGACCTTGCGCAAACAACATCCATGTCCTAAATCAGGGTAAAAACGCTAATTCTTTACGCGACATAAAAAGAAGATAAGTCCTAGTTCGATACAAAATCAAGCAACGTTCCAGCTGCAGACTGAGCCTGTCCAATAACAACCTAAGTTTTGAAAGTGCAAAATCAAGCTTGCCCTATAGTGATGTGAAACCTAGCTTGGTCCATTCTTGACACAAAAAACAAGCAAAGTCTAAATAATGGAATTTCAAGGATGCAACACAAAAACACAATCTAAGCCTTGACTCAGCGTAAAAATGAGCTAGCCTTGATTCAATATAACAAGAAGCCAAGCCCTGAATCGATGCAAAATTATCACAACTCTGTATTGGCGTAAAATAATCTAAATTCAAGCTGCACAATGTTGGTATCATGGAGCAAAACAAGTTAAGACCTGAGTCAGGACAAAAACAGGCTAAGTCCAAGCTAGGGACCTCCAATCTCTAGATGGCAAGAAATCCTTGTTGCATTTCGTTTGAGCCAAAATTATGTGAAGATTTTCAATATATATGAAAAGAGAGGGAACATACGCCAATGACAACCCTGAACCCTTTGCCATACCGCACCTTTAATTACTTTCAAAAACATTTTTCAAAAGAATTTTTTTAGACAAAAGTATAGAGTGATACTCATTTTGGACAAAAGTAGAGAGGGCTAGAGTCTCATTTGTGCTCTCTTGCAAACAATATGCATTTCAAACAGTCGGTTTCTTTTTTGTCATAACACAAAAGAACTTGTCGAAACAAATTCATGTTTTAACGAAAAAAAATGTTGAATAATACATTTGTGAATTTCAATTTAGGTAAGTATTTTAAAGGGGTATTTGCTTTTCTTTTTATTCCATTCTTTTCAGAAGTATGAAAAATTGATGCCTAGATAAGAACTTTGAAATACTAATTGGCAAGTTTCAAAGAAATCTGTTTAGCTTGCTGAAGCAATATTTGAATTGGCGAATTCCAGTTGACAGATATCGGACAACAGAAAAACTGAGAGGATACTTAACTCGACACTGCAACAACAGGTCAAACAGACAGGGTGTTTAGCTTTTGACCTGTTCTTTCTGACATACGCTGAAAAATTAAAGTGATTGGCTTACAAAACATCACAAAGAAAAACCAATGGAATAAAAGCATACATTTAACACACGGGTACAAGATTAATTTTTCTTTTTCTCTTTGGTCAGACTGATGATTAATTGTTTCTAATTTATTGTTAAATAAGCTATATTAACTGCTTCAGATATACTGAGACATAATAAGGAAATTCTTGAGCACAATTCAATTTTTAACACAATAACGAAAACAGAAAAAAACTATCCAAAATGTACTTTGATTCCAAAGTGCAAATGGCATGTTAGCTTTTAGGAGGTTTGAGTGGCGCGCCAATAATAGTGGTAATTTCTGTACCTTTAAGTTTGATTTGGTTATTCATTTTATTTTATTTTTGTGTAAAGTTTGACTTATTTTTGTTTAATTTTTGCTCGGTTTTGGTTTTAACATGGCCTAACTCTTTACAATTATTTAAGAACTTCTACCTAAAAGGTTTTTGTTTTAATTAGGTTCCATCACAAAGCTTGGAGTTTCTTAATAAACTTATCTCTGTACTCAATTTCTTTACGTTTCTGCACTAAAATGAAAAGCCTATAATGCAAACGCTGATTATCCTTAAAAATTTGGTCATCAACACAGAACGCAAACAGATCAATTTGATTAAAAAACCACTTCAAGGTTACAAGTTACAAGGTTGCCTAACCTAACAGGAAAAACTTACACTGCAAAACAGGTTCGAGAAAGATGAATTCCTTGTTAAATCTATCTTAGGCAAGATTTGTTTCACTGGCATACCCCTTCCCCCCCCCAAAAAAAAAAAAAAAAAACTTATTTCTTATCTGTATATAAGGGGAGATATTTTCACTATGCAATAAAATAATTTTGTATGTCTTTTTACTGGAATTTTTAACTTTAAGTTCCTATTGGCAAAGATTCACATAAATGTAAAGCACTCAAAATTCAAACTTTTTTTACTTTGGACCAAAACGAATAGGAATCAACAAAAATGGTAAGTTTTCAAAGAAATTAGACAGTTTATGTACAGTCAGCCATTTTTTTGGGAAAATCCTTCTCTCTTTTCTATCACTAGTGCACATACAAAAAAAATGTACCTTCTTCGTCTTATTTGTTTTCTTTTCCTTTTGCACCTTTTCCATTTTAAATCCTTCAATATGTAGCCAGGCAAGCAGATTTATTAACCTAAGAAATAGAGAAAATAATTTTTTTAGACAGAGAGTATACTAAAATAAACATGTCTCCATCATTTTATAATAGTATACAGAACTAACCCTTTCGGAACAGGATTTTAAGAGTGTTTTTCAAAAAAGGAAAAATAAAACATGAAAAGTCCAATTTTTGCAAATGCTTTTCATATTTCCTAGGCAAGTTTGGTAATTCCTAAGCAGTAGTAATCATTACCCCATTCGCAAGCATGAGCTAAAAATTAATAAAACACCCTTACTGCTTTTGAGTTTGTTAGAATGAAAGACAAGAACCTACATTCTATGAAAGAAAATATAGGCTACACATGAAAAAAAAGTTTGGACAATTTTCTTTTGAAATTGACATTAGCATAAATACCAAGTTCATTATTTGATCCACAACTACCACCAACCCACCCACCCCCCATAGCCCCTTTTCATTTTCATTGTCCCAGAAGGAATACTCTAGCGTTTTCTACAGTAAAGAGCCATATGCTTTCAATGAATTATCGTTATTTTTTCCAGCAGTACTTCAAATGGAAGGAGGGGTTGTAAAAACTTCGAAGGTGGCTCATTCAATAGATAATTGAAAATTTCTATTGCCATTTTAAAAGTCAAAAGTGATGATAGGGCAACCAGCATTCCTCCCACAACCTTTTCCACCAAAATCAATTTAATCAAAATGTTGAAATAGCCATTCTATTCAAAATAGTCCACATATCAGATAACTACAAATAAGGGGTTGACACATCCCCCCACAACCCTCAGGGCAAGGACTGTAAGTTGTGCAAACTGCCAACTGTTAACATAAAAGGTTTTTTTTTTCGGGGGGGGGGGGAAAGAAGGCATGTTTGATCCTGAATCTCCGAAAAGGCTTACAATATCAAGGTGAAACTTTAAAAAGATATTGAGAAAAACATATTTAACGTGTTTATTTGGTTCCCATTTGTGTATTGATTTCATTAGATCTGGTATTTCTACCACATTATGTCCATCCATTCCCAAATTCGGTAATTTATCAGGTCTTTTATATTCCTGTTGGAAACCGAATTTGGTAGTTCTATCGCCATTGGTTGTAATTAAACATGTTTATTTTGTTCCTATCTGTGTATTAGTTTTATTAGATTTGGTAGTTCTACCACATTAAGTCTGTCCATTTCCAATTTTGGTGATTTAGCATATCTTTTTTATACCCATTGGAAACCAAATTCGGTAGATTCAACAGTTCTGTCAAATTTGGTTGTAATTTAACATGTTTATTTGGTTTCCATTCATGCATTGATTTCACTTTATTTGGTATTTCCACCAAATTAAGTCCATCCATTTCCAGATTTGATGATTTAGCATGTTTTTTTTTATTCCTGTTGGAAACCAAATTTCGTAGTTCCATCACATTTGGTTGTAATTTAACATGTTTATTTGGTTCCCATTTGTGTATTGATTTCATTAGATTTGGTAATTCCACCACATTAGGTCCATCCATTTCCAAATTTGGTGATTTAGCATGTCTTTTTTTATTCCTGTTGGAAACAAATTTGGTAGATTCAGTAGCTCCACTGCATTTGGTTGTAATTTAGCATGTTTCTTTTGTTCCCATTTGTGCATTGATTTCATTAGACTTGGTAGTTCCACCACAATAAGTCCATCCATTTCCAAATTTGGTGATTTAGCATGTTTATTTGGTTCTTGGTAGTAACCCAAGTCAAAATATTCAGTAGTTTCATCGCATTCAATCCATCCATTTTTCAAATTTGGTGATTTAGCACAGTTATTTGGTTGCTGCTAGTAACCAAATTCAGTAGATTGTCCTGCAGAAAAATGATAAATTGAAGCACTGACAGGACAATTATTTTAAATCTTTTACACCCAAGTCTAAACGTAACCAAAAGTAGATGATTGGCTTTTTTAGCAGCAAAAGCTGAAAAACATATTTTAGATTATTGGCTGCTTGGAAACATTCTTAGTTAGAATTGTTGGGTCTGAACTGAAGTTTTTGTTGAAATCTTAGATTAAGAATTGACTGGACATCAGAAAAAAACTAAAAAAAATAAATGGAGGATTGAAGAGGAATGAATAAAATGGCAAAAAATCGAGAATACAATATTGCAACAGACAATCTCAACAACAAAAAATAAGCTTCTTACAAGTAGGAGATAGCCTACCTTTATCTTATACAAATATTGGAAGAATCATGAGGGCCTTTGGAGTTTATACATGAAGGCTGATCACTTTTACAATTTGACATTCCTTTGGGATGGGAATTCTTACATTTACAGCAGGTTTGTGAGATTTCACTGCATTTGTTTGTTTTGTGTCCTAGTTTTAGACATTGTGACATTGGATTGGGCTTGGCTTGTTCTGTCAGAGAGCCCTTCTTTTAGCTCCTGAATTGGTATTTCTAGAGTGATATTATATACAACTATTTTATTTTGGTAGTGGTTTGGAATCCATAGAGCAGATTTTGTGACAAACACCTCCACCATTGTGTTATCCATTGAGTTTGACCCATCATGTAAGTTTGAGACAGTGAGCTTGACCAGCCAAGATAAGGTGCATGTGAAACATTTTTGGTAGTATTTGGGTTAGGGGTTTTCTATGGAAATGCTACTAGAATAGACTTTAATACTAGCAGAAGGAAATTATTATATCAGACCATCTGCATACTTGTGAAAGGAGGACTCCACCTTCCACAAAAACAACCATAGTGTGGTCCAGAAGATGGTTTGGTGCACAAGAAATTTTTTTATAGATTTTTTAGTGTTGCTGTTGTGATGGTCTACAATCCTAGAACAAATTACTTGTTTATACTTTATGCATATATGCTTCTTCTTCTTCTGTTTCAGAAAATGTGAGCTTTAAGGTTAAGACTATTCAGCCCTTTTCCTTTTGACTCACTCTGTGAGCTGAATTGAACTTGTGCAATTGGTTACTCCTTATTCAACTTGTGGTAAAAATCTAGTTTAACCATTTTTTGCAATCTTGGAAAGGATTTAGGTTAGAAAAATGAAACTTTCACTAAATGGATCTACTTAATTGAGTCTTTTATGGGAAGGCATTGTCAAGTACTTCCACTCCTTTTCCTTTAGAGGGCAATGATCTATGGAAATCTTTGTGTTAGGAACAAATAAGCATTCAAATGAGGATAAATACATTTATTTAGACAGCAACAGCTACAGAAGTCTAGATATTTTGTTTGCACATACAGCAATCATCATCAGCAGAGATAATAAAATACTAAAATTGAAACTAACATATTTATACAGAATAAAATAATTAACTTCTGCACTATTCACACAATAATGAACTTCCAGGTTATTCACTACATTTTTTTTTGGATAGAGTTCAATGACAAAGTTCATCCAAGCCTTAAATAAGTAAGTTCTTTGGCTGTCTAAATAAATGGATTTATCCCCATTTAAATGCTTACTTGTCTGTCATGGAAAGGCAGTGTGGTCTGAGAAAATCATACCTAATTTAAGGTGTTATGCCAAAAAAATAAAAAAATCTTTGTGCTAGAAAAGTGAAACCTTACAAAATAGATTTTTTGCATTCATAAAAACAAGAAAGCTGTTTTCAGCTTGATAATTTTACTCAATCCCAATGTGTGAGGTTTCAAAGATCTACAAAGATATTTCTCAAACTTAGAAAAACCCATTTTTATTGTTCAAAGTTCTACTCAATTAACATGAATTGTATTTTCAAGACTAAAACCAGAGAAAAAGAAACAGAAAATTAAGGTATAATACTGAGTTCTCAAAATTCCAATAGGTATAATAGCCTAGACCTGCCAAGTTGGCAAATTTCTAAGACTTAAAAATCATAAGAAGGCTAACATAGAAGCTTTGTAATACCTTCCCAATGTGTGTTTTTGGCCCTGTATTCATTACTGAGAGTTTGATTTTCATAACCTAACTCCTTTCCCAGATAGCAAAAAGTAGCTCCATTAGAATATACCAGATATACATTGAATTCAGTGCTCTGTGTGTAGGTATGGTAAGCTAGACTCTTTGATGGTGAAATTTTGTAGTGTTTGAAGCACTTTGACAGATTGTGTTTCAGAGTAGGTTACATTCTGTGGACATCAGCATATTATGTTCAAATAGACAATGGACAGTTGTTTAATTTTTTATGCTACAATGTCTGCAAAGAAGTGCTGGGGGAATTGAGCCACTTGAATATAAAAACTGATGCAAATATTCCTGAATATTAAGCTCATTTGAGCCCAAATAAATTCTACAATATATTTTAGATAGGTGCTTGTTAGGGCAGGGAAATAGATTTAGCATATTCTTATTTAACTGTACCTCTGATACTCTCCAGCAATATATATCTCTAATGAGGATCAGTCTCCCACAAGTCATTATATGTGTTATCAATGTTGTTTAGGGTTTGATAGGTTCAACCAATAGGTCATATGCATTTGAATCACTCAATTATTCTGTGCCTTCTGTTATCACTAGCTTGCTTGGGAGTCACTTCAGTCAATATTCAATGAACCAGATCATGTATCACTTATCAGGCTATTAGTAGAGGGTGATCCACTTGCAGCAAATGCCTGCATTAAAAAAGAGAATCAGAGTAATTCAGCTGTGATTTATCATACAGCAATTTAAATATATATGCAACACAATTAAAGTAAATAATGTAAATATATATCATTCCTGTCACATACATCCAAATATAAAAACCTAGACAAATAAAATATAGAAAACAAAAACAAATAAAATATTACATATGATGACTCTAAAATTAACTAATATAGTGTTAAGAAAAAAAATCTTATAGGGATTGAACTAAACCAGTAGCCTTAACAAATCTACCTAAAAGGTTTGTGCTTAGTTGTCTAGCCCAAAGAAGAGACATGTGATGTTCTGGAACAGAATGCATTATGAATGCCTTCTCACAGCAATTCTTAATACTTCCAAATATTTTTCATATTTTCTGTAGTTGAAGATGATGTGATGCATGTCTTCATACAGTCCACATGTGTTGCAATAGGTGCCATTTTCCAATGGAATAGTGTTGATTTTCCTTTTGCATGGCCAGACCTATGATGGAAGAGGCAAGTTGAAAGGATGCAAGATACAAGGTATATTTCTTTTTATGGCTGATTATAACCATAGAGATCTAGGAGCTATGTATGAAAGGAATGGAGCCAACCCTCTTCTTTCTCCAAAATTTTTGAGCTATTTGAAGACAGGTCAGGACCAGTAATAGGAGTTTGAGTAATCAGACCCAGGTGAGAGGTTTTTTTTCAGCCTGTTCTGCTAATCCATTTCCTATTATACCACAGTGTGCTGGAATCTATATAAATAGAACTGATATACCCTTTCTTGCTTATTATGTAACCAAATTTTCAATGGCAACATTTCTTGCTTTGTGTGAAAGGTAAAAAATATGTCATAATTGCTTTCTTTTCCATGAATACTGGCCACTCCCTGGCATTAGCAGCATGGTTACCACCATAGTTAGGGCACTTGAGCACCCTGATCTTCTTTTACTGTTTTGGACCAGGGATGTTCATTGTGGGTGTGTTATCCACTACATAGTAGGAATCTCCTGCCTCTGCAGCAATTTGAAGCAATGGGGTCAAAACCTTGGCAACTGAGGCAGTGTCTTGCTTGGGCAATGAACTACTAAACTGTGCACCTTGCACCCTAGACAGATATTTTCAGAAGGAACTGAACATCCTGATTGAAGGTGTAACAAAATGAATAACTGATGGGTTTGGCTTTTTATAGGCCAGTGTTGCTTGTTTTATTCTATTTTCAACTTGGACCTCCTTGACAAAATCATCTAGATGGGTAACCTCCTTTAATGGTAAAATACAATGCCTTTTCTGTTTCTGATTAAATCGGGGTTGGAGCTAGAATCAATCATAAACTTTACTTTACAGTGATTTACTGTAATATCTGAAACAGAAAGTAGCCTATAGCAGTAGCTACTGATTGGTTTGCACCTATTATGATAATGGAGCTGTCTAGTCCAAGTCTTTCTAACACTGAACAATAATGGACCCTGCACTCATGATTTTGTTGATGTCCAAACAGTTTTTTTTTTTTTGCAATAACCATTCCACAACCTACTGGTCTCATTTGGGCCTTCTACACCTAAAGCAAAATCCTAACACTAGAGTTAGGCTATTTGGGTCAGGGGTCACAAGATTGCTAGTCCTGTCAGTAATCACAAATAAAATAAACACCCTATAGGTTAAAAATAAACAGGTTAAACAATAAATTCAAATCACAGCAACAAAAAAATTGTCAAACAAATAAAAGAAATAGGCTACAAGTAGGGGGGAAAGCCTTCAGTCAATAATAAATTAAGCAAGCAAAATAAATTAAAAGCAGGCACAGAACTAGTTTGAAAGCAGGGTAAAATACAAAAACCAAATGGCGTTTATAAGAACTCTCAGGCAAATTGATAGTTATGATGTACAGGAATCTGTGAAAATTTGCATAAAGCACAACAACAGTCAAAGTAAGCCAAAAAGCACAACAAAACAAGCATACAGGCATCAGGGACCCCAGGGACAGAGCCCTGATGATTTAATAAACAAACCGTGGCACAGAGCTACCCTTACTAGGGAAATAGCAATTTTGAATGTATTTGTTATATTTCAATTTCAATTCCGCTCAGATTATTGGACAAAAAAAGGTTCGTACATTTGTCATTCTGATTACTTTATTTCTTTCCTAAACGAAAGTTGAACAACATAAGTTTTACAACATCAATTCAGCGAACACTAAACGGACGTAAGAAGTAGAAGTAAACGCTACTAAAGCAGTAATATTAAAAACTATCATGTCAGGTGGTGGCTTCAAGAATCCAGGGCGGAGTGATGGCTGGAGCCACCTGATATCCTAGCTCCGTTTTCGTGGAAGTTCTATTATTTAATTAATTTAGAAATTAGAATTTATTTATCTAAGTAAAGTTATAATTCTGTTAGATTTAGCGTTGCCTGTTGTTTATGCTTGATCTGCTTGCCTTTTATAGTTTTTTTTTTCTGACAGTTTACCATTCAACGATGTGGTGAAAATTTAAAGAGATATGAAAATCTAAAAGTTATAGTAGAACAATTGTTCAAGGTAACAATTAAATAAAATAGAATTTTGTCAGCTAGAACACTGGAAAAAATCAAAAAAGAAAAAGACACGGCTTGTATTTACATTTAAGGGAACAAAAAGCTCAAAGCCCTTTCTACAGCTTCAAATTTACCCGGGTAAGTCCCAAACAAAATGTACACGCTAATATATAGAAATGTGTTTGTCATTTCAAGGAATAAATATATATATATTCGTGTAAAAAAGCAGAATTATCTTGATTTTCAGAAACTAAACTACTTTTTTTTAAGTTACCATCCAGACCGCAGTTAATACGCTTTTCCATTGTGACTAGTAGAACCCAATGTCATACAGATTTATCTATGGTGTGCCGCCGATGAAAGACACACTTGAGTTGATTAACATTTCGATGGCGCGCCACCTGATTGTCTATATTTAGCCTGATCTCTTTGCTGCGACTGTTGATATCGGTGTTCTATGTAAATTAACATTCTAAGTAACCTTATAAAAATCGTCGGTATTCGGCTCTAACCAAAAATGGGAAATAACAGAAAAGGCAGTGGCGTATTTAAAGGGAGGAGGGGGGTCTGAGCTAGATTAAATTCCTCAGTAATTTTTATAAAGAGCTTGTTCTCTCACCAACAGCAGTCTTTTTTATTTTTACAGCATAATTTGATAATTTATGTTGAAGAGGATAACAACAATAAAGATTTTCTCCTTCACAAATCTTATTTTGCTTTTATGGATATATTCAGATTATCAAAAAGATCGTGGTAACGAATTATAAGTAAAAAGCGACTAGGCCAAATGATAGCCGAAATTCTAAAATATCGGATTTTGATAACGACAGTTTAATAAAAGAATAGAATTTTTATTCTGATTCGATATATATAAAATTAATTGATTTCAATGTTACCCTCCTAAGGCTACAAACCTAAGATTTTCGAAAAAGGGCAAAAATATCCCCAAAACGTCAAAGCATCTGAATAAAAAATTGTATCATTGAATCCTACTGTGTTGGTTGCAATCTCTCATCTGCTAAAATCTGAAATATTATCAAACTGATTTCTACTATTACAATCTTTTCCCAGCCCCTCCTTCCCCTACTGGACCCAAATATAATCTTAGACTATACATAAAACTTTCTGATGACTTTCTTTCCAGATTTTTGGTCAGATCAACTTTAGCTTATATCAACGATTTAAGTTAAGAATATGTCTAAGAAGCCATGAGTTGAAAGTATAAACTTTAACTCTTACAACTAAGTCTATATTTTGCTCACTTTATTGCTCACTTTTTATTTGTCCGGAAATGGTGCTGCACCACTTATTGGAGTGAAAAGCCTCACATGGACCAAATATTGTAATGGAGGGTCTCGCTGCCATCACTACTGTACCATAAATACAAAGTATGGTAATACCCTAGTACGGTATATCCTTTTCCAGGGTATGGTAACGTGATCGAACGGTCAAACGGTTCAAACTCTGAGCCAAGGGTGTTACCACCTGGGTCACCCCTAATATCTCTAGGTATCTCTTTAGAGGGTGAACTCTTTGGAGGATAACCTTTCGATATACTAATGAAGATAATTTTTTATGGTCTCTTATCCTACCCTGCCTGGGTTCCTGGAAACATAATCTACACGGGTGTAAAAAATAAATCACATTTATTCTTCCAAAGATAACTTAAACACAAATCTACAAACTCTGAAGACACACTCCTTAAGCGGAGC
The DNA here is from genome assembly GCF_032884065.1 of Artemia franciscana. Lineage (NCBI taxonomy): Eukaryota > Metazoa > Arthropoda > Branchiopoda > Anostraca > Artemiidae > Artemia > Artemia franciscana. Next base: position 552,571 of record NW_027062701.1, read on the forward strand.
TTCAATGCAAACTAAAAGCTAAATCACCAGCTCTATTTAACGAACTATAAGTTTTGGTGACTTTTGTCACCAAGGTGAGTTTTGGTGATCTTTCATTGGCCCAGATCAAGAATACAAAATAGAATTTAGCTTGAAAATTTATTTATTTCCAAAATCCATAGACTAGAAACAAGACTTTAACTTATCATTGAAAGTTATACTATAGGCAAATCTAAGCAAATGTTATTACGGAAACGAAAATAGGACATTTATCTGAAAAAACCAAAGAACAAGGAGTGGACCCCCAACACCTTCCCCCGTAAGATAAATGACCACCCACGCACCACGGTGGTCCACCCTTACAAACATGCACACTAAATTTCAACTTTATAAAATCCATTTTTCTTCCACCAGCGTCTGTGCTACCATCGCTTGGCTCTGGATATGTCACCATCCATACATCTCTATTGCAGAACCACCTTGGTCTATCTATATCGTATTGGCATCCACATAAGGGCTTTGAAAATTGAAGTCCACAACATTAGCAGAAAATAATTGTGCTTAGCATGATTAAAATACAAATTTTCTCGCTCTCACGGAATTACATTTGAGAGAAGCAGAGAATCAGGTTCTGGCCCATTCGATGATGCCAGTTATCATGAAAAATCGACTGAACTAGCCTCTTACTCTCCATCGGTGGAAACAACACCATATCTCAATTACAATGCTAATCGCCTCTTGACATAATTTCAAATAGTCCAAGGTCGAAAACGTAAGGACCTGTGAGAGCGGAAGGGGTACAGCGAAAATAGCTAAAAGTTTGAGCGGATCATTAATCAGCTCATTTCGGTCCCTTCTCCTGGGATAATCAAATGAAGAATGCGCATTGATACCAATTGAGTATACAATTTGGGTACGTAACTCAAGGAATGAGGTTTGCAGGGAATAACTGCTGATTCCAATTCATTTTATAAAACCGTAAATAGAGTTACTGGACAAAGGTTTGGTTGAAATATGAAGTGACTGGGAGAGAGTATCCCCCAAGAACTTCAGGTCATAGAAGCAAAATCTTGGCAACACAACTGGCTGACCAGCTGTCTGTTGAGCGATCCGTCCATCATTCATAGCTCCCCAAAAGGATTCCTGCCCTCCCAAAGAGATTCAAATATTCATTAGAGTTAATAGGACTCATCTTATATTCCTTCCCAAGTTTTTTCAGCCCAAATTGAAATTCGATCTCTCCCAATTTTCACAAAACCCGTTGCAGTCCATTGTAGTTTTTCTGAATAGGCTATAGACCTTTTGCTCCCTCCTAAGCTTACTCGTTTTGCTGGTAAGATAGAAATGTGCTAAACCTGACAGCCAGTCTGGAAAATATTCAATTTTTATAACTTTTTTCCTCCACTACTCATGGAAGCCATTCTGAGGAAAAAAATTTTCATCTATGAAAGTGTGAAAAGTAACAGCAACGGTTTAGGTTGTTTTTGGCATGAATAATTTATCAGTTAGAGACAACACCATTCTCAACATACGTTGGAAAGACAAATAAGCCGTGATACTTCTGTGGACTATCAAAAAGATGATGATATCGTGGAGATCGACAAAATTGAAATGATGAAACCGTCGTGAGATTAAAATGTCCAAAAGCTATCGTTGAACGAAATACATTTAGAAGAGGTGTACACCAGACGAATATTCCAAAGTTGTTCTTCAGAATCCTCCACGAAATTGAAAAATGGGGACTCAGGCTATTTTTGCACTTCCTAGATGTCTATGTTGTGAATCCGTATAGCTTGTTTTATTTTTTCTGACCCAGAAGAAGCATGAGAAATGGTTTTGAAGCAGTTTTTCTTTCAACTTACCAATGGTCTGGTGGCCAGGAACACCACAAAGAACTCAAAAGGTCGTCCTTGTCAATTTTCCAAAGATGCTCTCCCGGGGATCGAATTACATTGTATTTTATAATTGTATTACTAAAAGCAGCTCTCTGTGTCTATTTCATCAGAAAGTATTTTAAAAAGTTCTCTAAATAATATATCATATTTCTGCATTACTTAACGCAAATGACCGCCTTTATTTCTGTACTGTGTTTGAAAATAATTGGTTCTTGTCGATATACTTTTGATTCTGGGAACCAGAAGGATGTAAGTATTAAGTTCTATTGTTCTATTTCCCACTCAAGTAATTAAAATATTCAGATTTCTTATAGTTTTACTAACCGTTTCAATTTTTACTCAATGTTTTATATTTAATCAAAATATTAACAATAAGGTAGATTTTGAAAAATTCTTGGGGAGTATAGACTTCAAAACCTACTTGTATTAGGATTTGACCATTTCTGGAATGAGTAAAATTACAAATTACTTTAGTTTAACAAAATAAGCCTTCCAATTATGGAAATGTAATTTGGTTTAGTTTACAGTTTTGTGAAAATTTCAAAGACGCGCTTGCAATTTTTTTCGAAAAATATACTTGATCGGGTGCATCAATTGTGGGAAAGGGGCAATTATGTCCACTAGACTTTAGTCTCTATATTTTTAAAAAATAAGTATTTTTGGTGTTTTATCGTTTTTTTAGCTTTTTCGTTAAAATCATTACAGATTACAGTAATTAACCTGTAATAAATCATTATAGATGATTTAAGCATATTAGATGAAAGTGTGAGCAAAATGAATAAATTTTTGCAGGTTTTGCGAGTTCAGGGTGCTAGAATAGGCTTGAAAATTAATATGAAGAAGACTAAGTCACTAAGGCTAGGAATAAGTCAAAATGAAAAGGTGACGTTGGGTAACCAAAAGATTGATCAGGTTGGCAGCTTTACTTACTTTGGTAGTATTTTTAATAAAGACGGTGTGAGCAGTGAAGATGTTAAAAGTAGAATAGCTAAGGCTCAGGGTGTTTTCTCACAGTTAAAAAAAAGTTTGGAAGAATAGAAAAATAATTCTGAAAACCAAGATCAGAATATTGGAAGCTACAGTGATGACAGTGGTCAAATATGGCTCTGAAGCATGGGTGCTCCGAAAAACAGATGAAAATTCACTAGATGTTTTCCAGAGAAATTGCCTACGGATTGTTCTGGGTACCCGGCTGACTGACCGTATTACAAACAGTAGGTTGTACGAAAAATGTGGTTTAATCCCGTTTTCTGGGGCTATAATGAAAGAAAGGTTGAGATGGCTAATCCATGTTCTGCGGATGAAGGATGACAGATTGCCGAAGATTGTCCTTTCTGGCAACCGTCTGGGCTACACTGGAAGCAGATTGTCCTTGTTTTGGTTGGGAGGATGTTATAAATAAAGATTTAGAGGAAATGGGAACAAACTGAGAGGGTGTAAAGAGGGAGGCCTTGAATATTTTAGGTTGGAGGAGGAGCGTGCTTTGCTGTGTTAGCCTCAGGCGGCTTGGTGCTGCAATGATTTGTTAGTAGTACTTGTAGTTTTCGTTGAAAAATTGGACAGTAAAACAAAATTAGCCGATGAGTTTTAAAAATAAAGCCCCTTACCATTTCTCTTAAGTTTTCGTGAATTGATATCCCTGTACATGTTAATCCTTAGAATCTGTAATTTGGCCTGTGGTGGTAACCACTGAAACGCAATTCTGCTAAAGGTGTCGTCACAGTTTGCTGCGTAAACATTGTTTGGTTCAAGTTTTTATGTTTTGACTAGATTATATACGCTTCTATGAATTATTTTGTAACATTCCACAATTATTTGTTTCGTGGATTAACCCAAGAAGCGATGTGAAACCATTTATTTTTTTTTTTATTCGAAACATGTAATTCGGCCGGACAGGCCAAATGTGTCTATTGGTTTTTACAACCCAAGTCAAATCATTGAAAACGCTGGCAAATTTTTAACGTATATTTAAAATAAACCCTGCCAAAAGGGTAAATTGGAATTGGTAAAATGGGGAAACATCCTCAGAAGAAGTACTATAGGCAGAGGGCTCATTCAAACCCTATATCTGATCATTCTTTTGACTAGTAAGCCCTACTGAACACGTTTTCTCGATGGTTAATCAAGTTCTATTGAATAAACGCCTGTTTTCCTAGCTAGTAGCCTATTAGGCTGGATGAGGAGCCTAGGGACAACCACTATATGGCTAATATGGAAGAAAAGTTCATTTGTGATACAAAATAATGTTATATTTAGATTCAGGATGCAATTCTGGGTATATATTTGCATGTGTAGGTGGGGGTACATACTATGTAAATTAGATAGGCTATAGGTTCTGAGAAAAGTTGTGATTCTCTTAGAAAAAACTGAAAAAATATGAAAAGAAGTGAAGATAAAGGCTCTCTCTGTGCAAGGTGTGTTAACTATAATTGCTCACATATTATGGAGTAATAATTGTTTTATTGACATTTTTCCTTATGTTTCTGGCTCATTATACTGTTCTGCTGGCTGTCTAATATAAAGATATGTATAAACAAATATACATATATATATATATATATATATATATATATATATATATTTATATATATATATATATATATATATATATATATATATATATATATATATATATATATATAGCCTATATATATATATATATATATATATATATATATATATATATATATATATAAATATATAATGCTTTCAGGAATGGCCAACTTCCTCTCAGCTTTAATGGTCCTGCAAAGATTTCTTTGTTGTTCACTGTGAAAGTGTTGTCAATATTTGGCCATTTCAAACTTAATCTAGTTAATAATTTGGAGTTTTAATACACTTTAAAGACTTGTAGTTTTGACTGCCCTTTATTATGAAAGTCCAGAATTCTTGAAATATGCATGTCCTACTTGAGATTATTTGAAGTTTATGATGCCAAGGAGTTCAACTTGTTTCATTAGCATTTTGGGTGGGATAGGGTCTTAGAAAACAAAAGTGGATTTCAAGAATCTTAAGAACTTTACTGTCTTTATATTTGACTTAGTAGAATTTACTTTCATATCTAAATTCTTAGCTTTATCCAAAACATGGGCAAGATTTTAATGGGGTTATTTTTAATAGTTCTGTGACATACTTCAAGGATCAGCAGGTCATCTACATATTAGCACCTATGAGAGAATCTTACCAATTTCATTAATCAATACTACATATAAGAGTGGTCCTAACAAAGTTCCTTGAGCAATTCCTTGCTAATTAGAGATGGGTTCAGAGAGAATATTTAGTTTTTTACAGCATGGGATATATTTGAAAGAAAACATAAATAAAATTTGCTAAAAGAGGGTCTACTTCAAATTTATTCAGTGGTAAATGAATAGAGGTGCTGTGATTTTCAACTCAAATGCTTAATAATATGAACATAGTATGAGGCCAAGTGGCAGCTCCTTGGATGATGGAAAAATCTAGTATAAAATCAGTTTAACTACAATCAAGAAAAAGAACTTTTCAGAAGTTTTTTTCATGTGAAATATTATTACAAATAATAATCATCAAAATCTCTCATTAATGAGAAAGTACCCATAAGTTCAACTACTATGATTTTGTCAGAGGACCAAAATTTCAAAATTATGCAATTGTTTGGTTGTTTACATACAAGAATTGTAATTGAGAAGGGGGGGGGGATGTTTCAACCCAGTTGTGTCCTACAGAGTAAGGGTGTCAATGTGAAATTTTAGTGAATGTTGAAGAGTGTTTTAAGCTAAATAAAAACACTATGTGTATCTTGTTTATAAAAATGTGTATCTGCAATACCTTAGGAATAGCTAGCAATTTCAACTTGAATTTTCAGGCCCGCTACTACTGCTACTTCTACAACAGCTGCAACTCCTTATTAATTTGACTACAACTGCTTGTGACTTTGACCAGTCCTAATTGTGACTGCTTTCAAGTAATTTTGAAGGGGTTATTGGTCAACATCAAAACATATTATTTACATCTGGGTTGTTAAAATGTTTATCAACAATAGCTATGGAAGAGCAAAGGGCATTAAGTTGAAACTTTCATGGCTAGTTGAACAGAATGTTGGAAAGTGATTGACAGGAAGGAGGTAACAACCCTCCTTGCTCTTTTTAAACCCTCTGCCCCTGGTGAATATTGACCAAAATTTTGAAAAAGCCAGCCTGCTACAACTGCTACTTCTACTTATTACTTATTGCAACTACTTATTAATTTGACTACAACTACTTGTGACTTTGACTAGTCTTAATTGTGACTGCTTTCAAGTAACTTTGAAGGGGTTATTGGTCAACATCAAAATATATTGTTTGCATCTGGGTTGTTAAAAGTGTTTATCAGGAATAGCTATGGAACAGCCAAGGATATTAAGCTAAAATTTTCATGGCTAGTTGAAAGGGATGTTGGAAAATGATTGCCGGGAAGGGGGTAACAACCCTCCTTGCTCTTTTTAGACCCTCCGCACCTGGTGAATATTGACTGAAATTTTGAAAAAGCCAGTTTTTTCAAGATAGTTGAAAAATTGACTGTCTACAAGCCCTTTAAGATAATTGCCAAGAAAAAAATATAGTATTTACTGGGGTCAGTAGCCAAGATTATTTTTTGGCTTGTTTGTTGCATAGGAATCCACTTAGTCAAGAAATTTCTTATTTTCATGATGGTAGGGTTTCTTCCTGGAAAATTGTTCAGGGGGGAGGTTTTCTTCCCAAAACATTTCTTCCTGCAGAAAATCCCCCCCCCCTAAAAATTAGAAAATCCAATGTGGAAGTTCAGTTCCCATTTGATGATGATTATTTTGATACTGTAACAGAAGCAAAGAAAACTGGAAGACAGAAAAGAAATATAGAATAAGACTAGAAAAAACAGGCTAAGAAAAAGGACAATAGAGTCCAAACAGAATTCAAAGATGATTTACTTTGGACAACAGTGGCAGGGATTGAGTTTGGGAGAATTACTAGGGATTGAGATTTTGAAAGAAATAGAAAAGCTGTTGAAGGATCTTGGGATCTGCCCTATCAACTCTCAGGGGTACTTGGCATCTTTTGAGGGGAGTAGCCCCCTTGGGAAACCATGAAGGGTAGCCAGTTCTCTCAAAGCAGAACTGGTGAGCCATTTGTGATTCCTTTACCAAGGCTTAGCCTTTCAAAACTAGGGTCCAACAAAATTATATGTATATATATTTTTTTACATTAGTTTGAAAAGTTTTTATCCTTCAACTGGCATTTCCTAGTTTAATTATAGACTGGTGAATGGTTTTCATTCTTTTTTTTCTGTTTTGACATTCTTTGCCAGTTTTTCAGTTTTCGTGTTTCTTTTCTATGATATCTTGACTCTGAAATTCGAATTTGGCCTTTTGAATTTGGGCTTATGATAGTACGTTTGTTTTAAATAAATATATAATCTCTCCTTCAACAATCCATGAAAGTTTCACCTTATTGCCATCAGCCTTAGCAATAGCTCTACTAGCAGTAGTAGTATTAGTATACACAAAGTAGGAGTAGTAGCATGCACATATTTCTTTTTAGTCAATTGACCATCCTCATCATTCCCTGGAAGTTCTGACTTAATAACCAGAGCCGTTTCTGGGGGGCGCCTTTTTGACAACCTACATCCACAAATTGTTTTGATTTAGTTGAACACTCCTTGAAAACTTCACCTCAATACCCTTAGCTTTTTTGGACACCAAGGCTAAAACTGCTCTCATTTTCCAATAACAAATACTATGTGTAAACAAATGACAAATTGCATAACTTACAGCCTCTATCGAGATGGCTGTAAGGGGGGGGGGTCTCATCACCAGAGCCATAATTATTGGACCTTTCAATTAGGCTGAACAAAGGACTATCTCAAAAATTTTTTATTGTATGTCTTAGGTGAAGAAGGGAAGTCTAAGAGGCTGCTGCCCTCTGATCACTTATGACTTTAAAAGGACACTATAACTTTTGATTTCGAATTTAGAGTTTCTACTATAACTCCTTCTGTACAAAGATTCATTGTTAAAAGAGAAAAAATAATAAATAATGTATAGAGCCTGCTTCACTCTTTACTTCACATCTTCCCAATTGCAACATTCTTTTCATTCTTTTAGCCCTTGAAGGTTGATTCTTATACCTCTAACTTCTGCCATGTCTGTTTCTAATCACATTCAATGTACACCATGTATTCTCGTTAAAAAAAAAAAAAAAAAAAACTGTTTTCCAAGATCAATGGCTGTATACAAAAACATGAAGTATTTCCTTTGCAGTCCTGTTTCACCTGAGGAAATGAACTGGAATGAGCTGTACCCTATTCTCTCTAAAACAGATGTGAAACTGGAAGTGGAATTTGCTGATATTGGATGTGGGTATGGTGGATTACTAGGTAAGAATTCAATCTTAACATAAAAAGCCCATTCAGAGGTTTTAGTGAGGCCCAGCCCATTCCAATATCTGATGTTAGTTGATTCTAGTGATAAGAGCTTGGTTTTATGTATGAGTTCAAATCAGCCAATAGTGAAATTACATATTGTAATTTAAAAATGACCTAGTCAGATTTTCTGCAGATTATTTAGCACCATTCAATTAAATTTACCTTTGTTTCTCGGCTTTTCCAGTTCTCAGTTCTTCACAAATAGAAGGGAAATGTACATGTTTTTTCTAACTTTGAATAGTTTAAAACGAGTTACCTTCATAATATGTATTGTAATTCCTATATTAAAGAAAATTTGTCTGAAAACTCATTTAGAAGGATTATTCAAATAGTAAAGAACCCTTTCATTCACAACATTAAAGTAGCTACTTATACCTTGCTGAATGCTTCTACAATACAAAATATGACTGATTGGTAACTTGTTGATTAATTTTCTAAAAATTAAAGTATTTTCTCAATAAAAATGTCAAAAATGTGTTGTTTTCAGGAAAACACCTGCAACCACTTAAATGTTACAATAGGGATTGAAAATGGAAACAGTCTATTTGTTAGAGTAATTCTTGTCTATTTCAAATCTTAATGCGGCTCTTTGATTGTTTGAGCAAAAAAAAGGAAAATGTAAGCTCAGTGCTTATGCATCAGAACATTATCACATTATATATTATCCTTGATTTCGGTTCAAGTCTGTAAGTCAGAATTTAAGATTGACCTTAGTGCTTTTTAGCATAAACATTTATCAACTTGTAATTAAGCAGGCTGCATCAGTGTCAAAGCAAAGCTTCAGTCATAACAATGCAATTAATGTAGGTTATTTGTGTGTAAAGTTCAACATAAAAGACTTTGTGCTATCAAATATATAGCAAAGAAGCAGTAAACTATAGATAAAAAGTAAACAGTTATAGCAGTTTGTCTTTAGATATAGACTCCTGTGAAAGGCTGGGAAGATTAGTGACACTATAACAGTAGCAGTCGGAACTTTTAGCTGAATGAAAAATAACAACGACAAGGAAATAAGAAAATATTTCAGCCAGTAAACAAATATTTGATGAAGAAGCAAGTTTTAAAGAAACTTCGCCTCCACCATTTTTTAGTGCAAGGTCCGAAACCTCGAAAGAAGAAATAAGAAAATATAAAGGACACCATAAATAGCACCTACTACTACTACTAATAACTCACTGCAGCACCAAGCCGCCTGAGGCCAACACAGCTACGCACGCTCCTACTCCAACCCAATCCATTTAAAGCCTCCCTCTTTACACCCTCCCAGGAAGTTCCTATTTCCTTTAAATCTTTATTTATGACATCCTCCCAACCCAGACAAGGACGACCTGCTTTCCGTGTAGCCCCAGACGGTTGGCCAAAAAGGACAATCTTCAGTAATCTGTCATCCTTCATCCGTAGAACGTGGCCTAGCCATCTCAACCTTTCTTTCATTATAGCCCTAGAAAGCGGGATTGAACCACATTTTTCGTACAATCTACTGTTTGAAATACGGTCAGTCAGCCGGTTACCCAGAACAATCCGTAGGCAATTTCTCTGGAAAACATCTAGTAAATTTTCATCTGCTTTTTGGAGCGCCCATGCTTCAGAACCATATTTGACCACTGTCATCACTGTAGCTTCCAATATTCTAATCTTGGTTTGCAGACTTATCTTTCTATTCTTCCAAACTCTTTTTAACTGTGAAAAAACACCCTGAGCCTTAGCTATTCTACTTTTAACATCTTCACTGCTCTCACCATCTTTACTAACAATACTACCAAGGTAACCGAAGCTCCCAACCTGATCAATCTTTTCGTTACCTAATGTCACCTGTTCGTCTTCACTTATTCCTAGCCTTAGTGACTTAGTCTTCTTAACATTAATTTTCAAGCCTATTTTATCACCCTGAACTCGCAAAACATCTAAAACTTCATTCATTTTGCTCACACTTTCATCTAGTATGCTTAAATCATCAGCATAATCTAAGTCCAGGAGCGTTTTTCCTCCTCATTTGATTCCGTGGTCTCCAATTGCCTTTCCTGTGCTCCTTAAGACGAAGTCCATCAAAATGATCCATATACAGGGGGATAGAACACAACCCTGCTTTACTCCTGATTTAATACAAAACCAGTTGCTAACCTCATTTCCTACCTTAACCGCAGCAGTATTATTCTCGCACATAGCACAAATCACTTTAATGTATTTTTCTGGTATATCATATAACGATAAGACCTTTGTTAACACTCTTCTATCAACAGAATTGAAAGCTTGCTCATAATTGATAAAACTGAGGACCAAAGGTGTTTGACTACGAAGGGACTTCTCAATTATTAACCTAAGAGTGAAAACATGGTCGACACATCCTCTACCTTTTCTAAAACCGCATTGTTCTTCCCTTAAAACTTTGTCTACAACATCTCTCAGTCTAAAAAGTATCATATTACTCAGTAATTTGCTACCTACAGAGACCAGACTAATGCCTCGATGATTACAACACTCACAAATAAATAAATAATATGATATAATAAATCATAAATAGCACCTGATAGCAAAAAAGTAGAACTTACTGGCTGAAAATGTTTCCTTAGTTTTGTTGCCTTGCTGTGCTTTTTGGGGCATATAACCAAAGTCGTTCTAAATCACATCAATTGCACAATTCACAAAATTTCAAAAGACTTGTTCAAAAAAAATTAGCAAATCCAATCAGCAGAATCTACAAAATTCAAAGAGAAAACGAATTCTTTCAGGATCTATGTTTTTACTTAAATTTAGCCCCATGTAGTTAAATGGTGTTTCAGATATTTCAAAAGATTACAGATCAAATAGACATTCACTTAGTTTCATGATCACAGATATGGAAACTTAATTACATATTTTGAATTTTCATTTTCGATTTTCATCAGATTTTTGTAATCTCTCAAAGGGTCTTAATAATACATTTGTATTATTGAAATATACTTGAAATATGTATCAAAAACTTCTTTGAATTGCAGAATGAGAAGTCCCAGCAGTCTAAGTGTTATTTACTAAGATGTTGTCCTGACTCAGATATAAAAAAAATTTTTGCCAAGAATTGGCCAGAAAAAAAATTATCACATTTTGTTTAGCTTAGAGTCACCTAAATTTCTCTGAAATCCTGGCTAGTGTAGTCCAGTGTTTGCTGATAAGGACCATGTTTAATAGCTTTAGTTTTATCGAATAAGGTTGTTAAGAATAGTGGGCTTCAAAACTTTCATATCAGCATCTGCAAATTCCAAAGAGAACACTGAAATCTTCGAACTTAATGAAAAAACGAGATGCAATGATGTTGAGCCTTACGAAACAGATATAGACCAGAAATATAATTACGTTCGAGGAATAAGGAATGAATTAGGTAAGTTAGGAGGCTTTGATACCATAAAGTCGTTTTCCGATTGTATGCCTTCCTGTCTTGTTAGCTGAATATCTTAATGATTGAGGATCTATTAGCTAACTCTCCCAGGAGACTAGCCTTCATCAAGTTCAGTCAGGAATTTGTCGTTTGATTAGTAAGAAGGGAGTGAGAAAGGTTGAAGTTCTCAGAAGGGTGTGTTAGAGCCCATTTGTCTCTGCGAAGGCCTCATACCCTGAAGGAGTTATAAAAAGTATGATGCAGAGGGATTTTGATTGGATTGGTTGTTTTACCAAATGAGGGTGTTTCGATCGAGGAAAATATTATACGCGTGAATTTTCTGAACGGTAACCGTCTAAGGAGGGAGTTGTCAAAATAAATGAAATTTTGTAGTAATTTTGAAGAAAACCCTACCAGGGTCGTAGCCTAACCGGAAATGGGAAATTTCAATGACAAGGGTCGCTAAGAAACTTGTGATTAAGCACAATACAGAGTAATAAGATGCATAGGCATAAACTCGTTTATTTTTAACATTTTGGACTTTTTAAATACGTGAAGTATATAAATACTAAAGCTGAAATACGTTTTTTTAGAAATCATGCATGCAGTTTCATGCATGTAGGAAAAGCCAGAAACACGGAAACAGAATTTTTCGAGAAGTCAGAAATACGTGACATTTACAAACTGAAATTACAAATTAGAAAATTCTGTCCCCGTGTTTCTGACTTTCTGAAAATTCCGTTTGCATGTTTGTACCTTCTGAAAAATTATGTTCCTATGTTTCTATTTTTTTTATCCAAGTTACCTGAGGAGGCTTAAATATATTTATTTCCCAAGCATTTGTACATTTTTTCTTCTTGATTTAAACTGTATTTTTAAGAACAAACTATTATCATTGGCTTGTTAGCTGAGTTTACCAGATCACCAACAAACTTTAGAGTCTCAGGCTCAAATCTTATAACAGTTAAATTTTTCGGAAAATTTCACAATTATCCGAATTTCTACCTGAATATCGTTATCTCATTAATAAAACAAACTTAGTACGTCATTTGACAGTTGGTAAAGTTCTGGAAATTGTGAGAAGAATTGTCCAGCTCTCATATTTCATATGAGGTATCATATGATACCTCATATTTCATATGAGGTATCTCTCATATTTTTGGGGAAATAATACCGAAAGTCCTGATTTTTAAACACGAATCTGAATATTTTTTCCTTTCCAACTCGGAAAGACAGATCTTGATCTTCTAAAAACTGGAGCTTACATTGGTTATCCAGAAATAAATTTTCTCCTGGGACTTTCTAATTTTTAAATCTTGATTCTGTAAATTCTTTATTATATTTTGTTTAATTAAAATACCCTAGCTCCTGACCTTAACTTTTTAGAAATCAGATAATTTCGAACACCTTTTACATATTATACTTCACGTTATCATTTCATAATATTGATAACTTCATATCATCTCTTTGACAATCTAATAAAAAATTCCATACGGTACTTCTCATAGTTTTTTTTCGGGGGGGGGGGGGGGGGAATAATGCAGGAAATCCTGATTTCGAAGTAGTAGTTGTGATTTTTTTTTCATTCAGTTTTTAAGTTTTCGATTTCAATGTTTGTTATACTTTAGACGTTTAACCGTCATGAAAGTAAGCAAGAAAACATGCACTCTTCTATATTCAGAAGTCACCCCTACGTTAAGAAGTACAAGTTTACAAAATGAACCGTTTCACAGATGTTCCTTAGACACAGTAAATAGTACACACTCTTAATATAGATAAATACAAAATAATGCTAGTACAGAGTTTCACGATTGCCTCGCAAACACAGAACTTATTTTGGAAGTTATCTAATTACACGTTGCTCAGACGAATAATAACTTACAATAATCATAATGTATCTTCAAGCGTGATACGAAAGTTTACACATTTATTACCTGTGAAATGTAGTTGCATGTATCGCTCGACAACCATGACGTATGGGTGGCATTTGTTGCAGTGTTCCGCGGGGCCTTGGCACCAGAGGTAGATAAAATTTGTATCTTTATTTTTAAAAAAAGTCCAATTCCTCTGGTTCCTTTGGAGTATTCATTGCACGTTTCATCTCCTGACTTCTAAGTTGTCTTTGCAGTTTTGTGTAATTTTTTTGTGTCTTTCTTCTCTTTTTTTTCAGTGCAGTTATCTCCTATGTTTCCAACAACACTCATGCTAGGTATGGAAATCAGAGTTAAAGTGTCAGACTACGTTCAAGATAGGATTAAATCCTTAAGAGAGTCAAATTCTGAGCAGTACCAAAATATAGCCTGTATTCGTGCCAATGCGATGAAATACCTGCCGTGCTTCTTTCGAAAAGGACAGGTTTGTAATAACTTTTTTCAGGTTTACTTATCTGTTTTTTTTTGTTTTTTCTTCTTTTTTTCTGTCTTTTTACCGTTTTCAGATTGGAGGCTATTAAAATTATATGGCCATGCTTTAAGAGTGACCTCATTGTAAGCAAAAAAGAATTATCAATGATAATAAATTAACTTAAAAACAAATTTATCAAAATTAAATAAGGTCTCACTTGAGTTCTTTGAGACTTTGCCACAAAAGCTATCCTGTCATCGCTTTTTGTATCATCGTTTTTTCGGCCATTGTCAGATGTGCTGTTACAAAAAGTGGCACTTCTTCTTTTATAAGAAAACAATTTTTTTTTCTGTCACTGCACTAAGTGTCATCGTTTTTTCTTTTATTGGACTACGTATCATTGTTCTTCTTCTGTCAGTGCAGAAAATTACTTCTTTTTTTCTGTCACCAGAGAAAGTGCCATTGCTTTTTTTTGTTGTTGAAAAAAGCTTTCATTGCTTTTTCTGTCATTACAGGAAGTTCTTTGTTATCTTCTTTATTGGACAAAGAGTTGTAGTTTTGTCTTTTTGTTTCCAAAAGTTTCACTTGTTGTTATTCGTCATCGGACAAAGCGGCTATTGTTTTCATTGGTTTTCCTCCCCATCTCCTTCCTCCCCTCATCTTTTCATGTCTCCTTTTCATCTTTTCATGTCATCTCTCCTTTCATCTTTGGCCTTCCTCCCCATCTCCATGAACTTCCTCCCCATCTCCATGAACTTCGACGACAGGGATTTGTCAACTGAAACCCCTACCTCGGACGGTGATATTGTTCTATAGAAAAATAAGTCTTATTTACACAAAAAGTAATACTTCTAAATGAAAAACATCTTTTTTTTTCATTTGAGACAGGTATGTCATTTAATGACAAAATATTTTCCGTTATCTGCTTTTGCAAACAAGTTTTATATGTGGCCACGTTTTCTATTCAAATTAAATTTCCCTCTCCTCCTTCACTTCATGTAATCTTTAGATCGCTATGGAAGAAACTCGATTAAAATGTCTTAAATTTTTTTCTAGATATTAAGCGCTGAAAATTACTCCTTTCCTGTGTTCATAAGCCTGTGACCTCCTAATTCTCTATTGGGGGTCGGGCATTGAATACTAAGAATATCAATTTTTGAAGTGCAGCTTAATTGAACCTTTTGAAAGGCCAATTTGACCAAGTTTGTGAAGAAAACAGTAGAGAAAATTGAAAAGAGAAGATACATTGCTGATTTTCATTTTAATGGTTAATCAATCGAATCCCTGTCCTCCCTCCTCTCTATCTCTTCAGCTAACTTTTCTATCTCACCCTGCCTGGACCTTCTCCTTCAGAGATTGTTCTACGTCCTATAAGCGCTTTGAAGCTAGTGTTTTTAATCTTAAGTCACCAACCGTCTGATGAAAAAATTTCCAGATGTTTTAGGTGCTTGGCTATATAATTCCGTACGGAATACGTTTTCAAATAAATAATAGTGTAGTTCTAGTTGAACTGGCTAAAAAAAATACCATGTCAATTTTTTTCTTTTCTTATAACCTTTATTTTTAGGAAAAACCCTTATGAAGTTATGTACTAAGAGAAAGTCAAGTTTTTGACCAAATAAGTAAAAAAAAAGAAAAGAAAAAAAGTTTATTCCACTGAAAGGGAGGAGTAGCATTGAAAACGTAAAACGAACAGAAATTAGTCCACGTATCAGGCGGACTGTCCCCTCCTTGATCCCCCTCTTTACGCTAAATTTTTTTTTAGCACTTGAAGCATGAGTTTATTCCACTCAAACAGCTCTTGTGCTTCAATAATCGTTCTTAAAGAATTGGGACGAACAAAAGTCAAACTTTCGCATAAAGAGCGAGTGATTGAGCTGTCCCCTCATACTTGAATTAATTTGTCTTCATTTTATGTTTGAATGTTCCTCCTTACTTTCGGTTGAAAAAAGAGCTATTTTTTATTTAATTTCCGATCGTTATTCAAATATTGTCCGGAAATCCATGGAAAATTCTCCCATGGAGGATTCATCCTGCTTAAATCCCCCCACCAGAAAATTCTTCTCGAACGATATTCTCCACGCTGAAAATCACCCCCTGATAATTTGCTGCAGACAATTCCTCCGGAAAATCTTGCTTACTTTCATTTGAAAAAAAAACTAGTTTCATATTTAATTTTTGATCATTTTTCAAATCTTGCCGGAAACCCCTTTGTGAAAAATTTTTCCCGGAAAAATCCCCCCTAACAATTCCCTCCCTGTCTGAAGTTTCCCCCAGGCAAATCCCCCAGAGTGTTTCCTCCCAGTGAAAATGTCCGTATATTTCTCATAATAAATACTGTACGGTATGTGAACAATGGGTAAATTACAAAAGTTACAGCCCTTGTCCTAGAGGCTGGGGGAGGTCGTTTCATATCCTGAAGCTTAGTTATTGGACCTTTCAACTATTCTTAAAAAAATGGTTATCTCAAAATGTTGATCTGGGTTATTTGGGAAAAAAATGGCTTGATATATGT
Organism: Artemia franciscana; assembly: GCF_032884065.1. NCBI lineage: Eukaryota > Metazoa > Arthropoda > Branchiopoda > Anostraca > Artemiidae > Artemia > Artemia franciscana. Next base: position 569,072 of record NW_027062701.1, read on the forward strand.
TTGGTCACTTAATAAATTTATTAAATCTTTTAATGTCAGTTTGAATGAGCCCTCTCTCCGTCTGCTAGGACCATTGGCTCGATATGATCACCCCTGAGAAAAACAAACAAAAAAGTAAAAAAAGGAAATAATCACACATCCGTGATCTTCCTTCTGGCAAAAAAACAAACAAACAAAATCGGCAATTTCGTAGATAGGAGTTTGAAACGTCTACAGTATGGTTCGCTGATATGCTGCTAAATCTGATGGTGTGATTTTCGTTAATGTCCTTTTTTAATTTTTTTTTTGGGGGGGGGTGTATTTCCTCTTTTTCGAGAATAAGACAAATTTCCTCGGGCTCGTATCTTTTGATGGGTAACATTGAATTTAATGATTTTTGTACATTTAGAATCAAAATATCAGCTTAAAGGGTTATTCAGACGAAATTAAAGCTCGATTGGGGACAAAAAGTGCAACATCGTAAACTTCTTATGGGATGAGCTCTTTCCCAAGTTCCTACAACAATTCCTGCTAAATATAACCCCGGGGGAATACACACAATAGCCATAGTTCTTAGCTAGGGCGGCAATGTTGCATTGACTATGGAAAATAAAGTTGCATATTAAGGGTTTTCGATCAAACTTTTGCCTCCTAAGACATTAGAAGTTCCATCTATTTTTACCCAAAACAATGAGAGGGTTAGAAAATGTCTTGTCTGTTCTTGGGTGCTGGTGAAGATGTCTGCATTAAGAGAGAAGAATCAACCTATTTGAAAAATAGCTTTCTTGATTAATTTTGTTTATTTTTAAGTTTATTACTGGATTTCAGTAGTGGGAATGAATTACACTTAATATTTGCAGCCACTTTCTTTTTCTAGTTAACAAAGATGTTCTTCTTGTTTCCGGATCCTCATTTCAAGAAAGCCAAGCACAAATGGAGAATTATCAATAAAACTCTTTTAGCTGAATATGCTTACGTTCTAAGAGAAGGTGTAAGTTTGTTTACAAATCAATTGTTGGTCTTTAAGAAACTAATTAATGTAATATCCCGATATTTTGAAAATATAGTGAGAATAGAAAATCCCTCCATATTTATGTGTTTTATTACAAATTAGTTATCATGCAGACCAGCTTTAAAGTCAAATGCGTGGTTCATGTTTATGGGAAGAGAGGAAATCTGAATCACAACTGCCATATATATATGCAGTTTTACTGAGTTGCTTATTGGAAAGTAGGAATTTTTTTAGAGAATTGTAGATTAAGGCAGAGATCCTTATGGATATATGTGTTGCAAAATTTGTTGAATCTATACTAAAATGCAAATCGGCCTATTATCTGAACTAAGGAACATTAGAAAAAAAAGTTGCTTAATTTTTCTCCCCATGTAATTGATACTATGCTGTAAGGATTAGCAATGAGGATTAACAATGAGTCTACATTGTCATTTTATATGCTGTTTGTTTCACGGAGGTCATAGCTGAGTCGCTGACACTTTTGTAATTGACTCTTTGGCCAGTTATAGAAACCCTATGGTTCTCTTTTTTCCCGATTCAAAACATGATATTTACCAGTATTTTGCAAAAATGTTTGGTCAAACAGCGATTGGCCAAATATTGAGGTTGTTGATAGAATGGTGTAACTACCGACGCGGATTAGGAAGATGCAACCAGACTGCATAATAGTGAATTATTGTATTTGTATATTAGAAAATCTAATGGAGGTAGCCAATCTGAACTTATTCCAGTTAAAGATAGGAAGGGGCCTCAATTAGTGATTAGGAAAGTGTTTAAAGAGAGATTAACATAATATTTCAAAAACGTGTTCAATTGTAGTAAAGTGTTAGGAAGTGAAATGGTAAAGGATGAAATGCTTTTTGTCAATTTGGAAGTGAGGACAGATTTATTTTGCGAAGAAGAGAGCTAAAAGACTGAAAGACTAAAGGAACAGAGCTAAAACGATTTAAGATAAATGATAAGGGCTCAGGTGCTGATGATGTTCTAATGAGGTTTTGAAAAACGTTGGTTGCAAAGTTAGAGATAAATTAATGAAGATTATGAATATGATGTTGGAAAAAAGGGAGTAGTTAGTGATTTTAGGGAAGCTTCACTTAAACCCCTTAAAAAAAGGGTAATGGACTGAGTGTGATAATCATAGAGGTACTAGCCTGATTTCAGCAGGAACCAAATTGCTTTGCCTGATGATACTTATTTGACTAAGAGATGTTGTAGATGAAGTTTTAGGAGAGGAACATTGTGGTTTTAGGAAGGGGAGAGAATGTATCGACTAAATTTTCGTTCGTAGATTAATAATTGAGAAGTGCCTGAATCATGAGACCCCTTTTGTCCTCAGTTTTTAAAATTAACAACAGGCATTTATTTCAACCGATAGAAGAGTTGTAATGAAGGTCCTATCCTGTATGGTATGCCAGATCAGTACTTGAAAGTGAGTAGTACTTATTTCCAAGGCCTTGTTGCTGCAGCTTAGAGTTGAAGTGGGGTTGGTAGCTGGTTTTGTGTTGAATCAGGAGCAAAGCAGGGCTGTGTCCTATTACCGGCTATATGAATTATTTTGATGGACCTTGGCTTAAGAAACACAACAGAAACCTTGCAATAGCATGGAATCAGATAGGAAGGTAAAACTATCCTAGACTTAGATTATGAAAATAATTCTAATCTCCTAGATAAAAATGTAAGTTAAAAATGGATTTTTGGGTGTTTTGAGAGTCCAAGGCACACAAATAAAGTTCAAAATTAATGTTAAGAATATCAAATGGCCTAGACTAGGAATAAATGAAGGTAAAGAGGTGTGGTTGGGTAACGAGAAGATTGATCAAGTGGATAGCTTCACTTGCTCGGGAAGTTTTATTAGTAAAAAGATGGTGGATTTGGAAATGAAGTTTGAAGAATTGATGAAAAAGTTTGGAAGAATAATAAGATAATTCTATGAATCAAGACTAGAATCCTGGAACTTACTGTAATGGCAGTGATCATGTTTCTGAGATGCGGGTGGTTCGGGGGACAGAGTAAAATTGACTGAATGTTTTTACAGGAATTGTGTAGCAAATTTTGTTGAATGTTTCTACAGGAATTGTATACGAATAGTTTTGGTACCTACTTGACTGACCGTATTTCAAACAAAAGCTATACGGAAAACGTGGTTCTTTCCCACTTTCTTGGGTTAGAATGAAAGATAGGTTGGGATGACTAGGACATGTTTAAATTGATGAAGGATGACGGACAGCCAAAGATGTTCTTTTTTGCAATATATCTGGGGCCAAACCAGAAGCAGGTCGCTCCCAAATCGCTTGGAAGAGGTAATGAAGGATATTAATAGTTAGCCAAAAATGCTGCGATTGTTATTGAGAAAAACTAAGAAGATTGAAAATATTCCTATCTTAACCAATGAAAAAAAAACTATGCTGATTAAAAACGAACAGAAATTAATGATAAAAATTTTTTTAGAGCTGTGTTAAATCAAAGTTTAGGAGAAATAAATTCAAATGATTTTCAAGCGTAATACTATATTAGTACCATAAACCACCATCAATAAATAAATGAAACCGAAAACGAACCGCGAGTACAAAAAATAACCAAGTCAAAACGAATAGAAAAGAGGAGTTGGGCTAACTCCCGTGGCTTTTAAAGACCAGTGTTCTTTACTGAAAAAAAAAACATTATTTAGGCTGTGTGTTGTTATTTCTCCTTAACTCCGAAAAAAAGAGAAAAGTCACCTTCATAACCAGCATAGCTGTAAAAACAAATTAATATCGATTGACAGTTTAATATATACATTGATGTTTATTCCTGAAAGTCTTAATAATTTTGGACTTATTAAAGTTTAAAAGAGAAAACATTTAAGTTGTATTTTGTTTTTAGGAAAGTGGAAATTATGTATAGGTCTTTAGAAGCGGCGGTGTCAGCCCCTGCAATTTGGAAAATCTGTCCTAGCCAATACGAGCCATCGATCACTACTACCCGAACCAGTCCCTCCCAATAGTCAAATTCGGCTACAAAATAAATTTATACTCCCTAAAGTACGAACTAATCGGTACGCCAACTCATTTGTGCCTTTCTTCGCATTGATTTTCAATGCTGAGCCGTAGTGTATGATTTTTGTTTAAATGTAAGAATTTGTAAAAAACTGAATTTAGCTCTCTCTCTCTCTCTCTCTCTCTCTCTCTCTCTCTCTCTCTCTCTCTCTCTCTCTCTGTCTCTGTCTCTCTCTCCCTCTCTCTCTACTCCTCTCAGTTTGAGTTGACTGCCCGTTTTGATTTAACTTGATTATTTATTGTAATTTCTGTTTGTTTTTGGGTTTCACTTATTTCTTGAGGGTGTTTATGGTAGTTTTGCGCTTGAAAGATTATTTGAATTTATTTCTGCTCATCTTTGGTTTAACTTAGCTCTAAAAAGTTTTCATAATTACGTTCTCTACGTTTTATATTTGTTTAGTTTGTTTTCATTGGTTAAGAGAGGAATATTATAAATCTTTGGGTTGTAGTAATCCACTTTGGGTTTTCTGTGTAGTAATCCAGTTTTTGGCTAACTATTTATATTTTGAAAACTTGTTGAACAATTTCTAATAATATGCGTGGTTTTGGCAATCAGGATACACGCAATATCTTTTGATTTAGTTTTATATCTGTACTTCCCCGAAAAATAAAACTTAATACCTTAATCTGTTGTCAAGACATTGTACCTATGTTATTCTTACAACCTGGATGCATTTACGCCCTATGGCTTAGTTCAATAATAAGAGCAGCAGTAGCAATAGTAGTAGCCCTGAAAGTTTCAACTTAATACCCTCAGTGGCTCTTGAGGTATTGATGGGATGTCTCATTGACAATCAGTATGCGAAGAGTGCCTTTTCATTTAATTTTACAGCAAGATCAACTTTTTCTGAAAGTTCTCTACTCTATGGTCTATTCCAGTCCTAATATACCCTTCCTATGCCATTTTAACAACCTGAATGCACTTAAACTATTTTGATTTAGTTCAATATTAGCAGTTGTAATAGTAGAAGTAGTAGCAAAAATGATAGTATATTAGTAGCCCGGGAAGTCTCAGCTTAATGCCCTAAGCTGTTGCTGGGATATTGCTAATACACCCCCTCGATACCCCTTATATACATAGTGTGCTGTGATTTAGTTCAACACCCCTCTCAAATTGCCCTGAAACTTCACATTAATACTCTAAGCACTTTCTTAGATATTGCTTTTTGACTACCTGCATTGACAGAGTGTGTTTTGATTCAGTTAGACGGCGTCCTAACCAATCCCTGAGAGTTTTACTAATGCTCTTATCATTAGCAATGGTATAAGTCATAGTAAGCAGAGGTAATAGTTGGAGAATTGGGAGTAGTCGTATTGATAGCAGTAGGGGTATTAGTAATAGCAGCAGCAATAATATTCAGAATTTGCCTTTTTGGTCTATTTCTACTTTCCTCCTCACGCCCTGATAGTCTAAATTTAATGCTTTAAGTTGCATCTGAGAAATTGCTGATACACTCCTTTGATAACCTGCATGCACGTAGTGTGTTTGGATTTAGCCCAACATCACCCTCAACAGTCCCTTAAAGTCCCACATTAATACAATTAGCCGTAGTAACAGTAGTACTAATAGCAGTAACAACAGTAGTACTACTACAAGTAATAGTAGTAGGTTTAGTACCCAAATATTATATATTTATTAGTCCATCATACTCCTTGAGATATTACTGATATACCCTTTTGCCAGCCTACATAGACATAACGTGTTTCCATTTAAATAGATATTGTCTTCAAGATTAGTTGCAGTAGTCGAAGCAATAACGGTAGTAGTATGCATATAGTACCTTTTGGTTGGTTCAACATCCCCCTCAACATTTACTTAAAGTTTCCACTTAGTACTCTGAGCTTCTCCTGGGATGTGGCTGTTTTGCCCTTTTAATAACCTGTATCGACATAGTGTGTATCAATTGAATTCAACTTCCTCTTCAACATTCCCTGAAAGGTTCACCGTAATACCCTTAGCATCATTAGTAGTAATAGGAGTCGTAGTAGTAAGAGCAGTTACAGTAGTAGTTGTAGCAGTAGTAGTAGTACTGTTTGTAGTAGTTACAGCTGTAGTAATATGCACAAGGTGTCTTTTGGTTAGTTCAACATCCCCCTTAACATATCCTGAAAGTTTTAACTTAATACCCTTGATCATTCCTGGGATACTGTTCATACGCCCTTTTGACAACCTGCATGCAAATAATGTGTTTTAACTTAGTTTAACATCCCCCTAAAAATTGCTTGGCGAACCATTTGTTGCCTTTTTATTTTCTGGCTTTTCCATTTGTAACTAAACTAAAATAAAACTGAAAAACAGGAGAGCCTTCTAACTAAGACCATGGAAAGCTTTTTATCATCCGGCTTAATGGTGAAGGGTCAACTTTTAAGTTTTAAAAACAACAAGTAAAACAATAGGGAATTTGTCTAAGATAATGAAATTTAATTTAGTCTTAAGTGAATATTTCGGCTCTATATCCAAGAGCCGTTCGCCCCAAAGCACATATATAAATAAAATAAGACTTACAACGAAATGCGATAAAACTACAATTAAAAATTAAAACAGTCCTTAGTCATTGCTTAAACGTAGTTCAACTAGAGTCCTAGGCGAAGTTCACCTAGAACCCCAGGTGAACTCACTTTGAATTCTTGTGAGATTTTCAAGTAAACTTTGTGGCATACTAATCAAAGGAAAGATTTAAGACATATTTCGTAAAAACTAAGAAAAGATTGAAACTTGAGACAGTAGCAATTGTATCTGTGAGATGAGTCTGGCACAAAAATACATTGCATTATTAGGTAGTAGCTGGAAACGAATTAGTGTTAATTCAAGCTATTCAAAATAATTTTTTGCTATTTCAATGTGGCAGTTCCAGAATACAAGTGTAATTCTCATATCAAGAGAAAACATATATGATTCGTTAATCATAGCTCTTGCAAGAAGGTGTGACTATGGTGTGACTCGGGTATAAGAAGGTCAAACTAGCCGTATTAAAAATAATAACGTTTTTATGATTTTAAACATAAACGAATTTGATCTTATTTTGAAAATTCTCTTTAAGAGGTTGGACTTGTTACGAGCTGGAATTAATCTAAAATTTTGTATAAACTGTAATTCTATAGAGGTTAAATAGTTATAAAAATATTTTTGAGAGTTTTTTCTGTATTACTTTCCGTTCGTGTATATATTTTTACTCATTTGTATATTGGAAATGTGACTTTTATCGGCGCTTGAGTGGATGTTAAGTTAGCTTTATTACCTTCTCATGGCTGCTAATTTACTACAGATTTACTGGTTGGACATATTTTAATGGCCCCAATAAGCTATCTTGGTATTAAACAAGGTTTTTTGTATTTCTTGAGCTTTACTGGGTTGTTAAATATGGTTTTTTAGAACAATTAAGAAGTGACCGCATATGCACAAATAAAAGCGCAATAAAATGCAAGATATAAAGTCACTCGCAGCAAAGCCTGCCATGCGACAGGCATAACAAAAGAAAAAATGCTCTGTACTCGTGTTCGCCTTGCTCCCCCAACGTTAATTCCCTGGAAGTTTTCCAACTCAGTCCTCTGGTTCTTAGGCACAACAAGATAGAATTACCAAAAAATAGCTTTAATAACTGTTTTATGAAGAGGGAAGACTAGCCCCCCTGCCCTCTAAACAAGTTCTTTATCCTTCTTTATGCGTGAAATGGTTTAATGCTGATTCTTGCTCCACAAATGCAGCTTTTACTGGAAAAAAAATGAATGTTTCACTTTTTATGGCACTTGGTATCTACCAAGTGACATATAGTGATCGCAATTTCTGTCGGTCTGTCTGTCCCGGTTTTGCTACTTTAGGCATTTCCAGGTAAGCTAGGACAATGAAATTTGGCAGGCATATCAGGAACCAGACCAAATTAAATTAGAAATTGTCGTTTCCTCGATTCGACCATCTGAGGGGGGTGGGGACGGTTAAATCAGAAAAATTAGAAAAAATGAGGTATTTTTAACTTACGAACGGGTGATTGGATCTTAATGAAATTTGATGTTTGGAAGGATATTGTGTCTCAGAGCTCTCATTTTAAATCCCGACCGGATCCGGTGACAGTGTGGGGAGTTTGGGGGGGACCTAAAATCTTAGAAAATGCTTAGAGTGGAGGTAGCGGGATGAAACTGGGTGGGAAAAATAATCACAAGTCCTAGATACGTGATTGAAATAACCGGAACGGATCTGCTCTCTTTGGGGGAGTTGGGGGGGGGGGAAGGTTAACTCTGAAAAATCAGACAAAATGAGGTATTTTTAACTTATGAAGGAGTGATTGGATCTTAATGAAATGTGATGGTTGGAAGTACATCGTGTCTCAGAGCTCTTTTTTTAAATCCCGACCGGGTCCGGTGACATTGGAGGGAGCTGGGGGCGGGACCTAAAATCTTTGAACACGCTTAGAGTGGAAGGATCGGGATGAAACTTGGTGGGAAAAATAAAAACAAGTCCTAGATACGTGATTAACATAACCGGAACGGATCGCTCTCTGTGGGGGAGCTGGGGGGCAGAGTTAATTCTAAAAAATTAGAGAAAATGAGGTAATTTTAACTTGCGAATGTGTAATCGGATCTTAATGAAATTTCATATTTAGAAGGTCCTCGTAACTCAAATTTCTTATTTAAAATTCCGACCGGATCCAGTGTCATTTGGGAGGGGGACCGGAAATCTTGGAGAACGCTTAAAGCGGAGAAATCAGGATGAAACTCGGTGGGAAGAATAAGAACAAGTCCAAGATATGTGAAAGAAATAACCGGATAGGATTCGCTCTCTTTGGTGGAGTTGGGGGGGGAGTAATTTAGAAAAATGGAAAAAATGAGGTATTTGTAACTTACGAACGGGTGATCAGATCTTAATGAAATTTAATCTTTAGAAGGATCTTTTGCTTTAGAACTCTCACTTTAAATCCCGAACAGATCCGGTAACATTGGGGGAGCTGGAGGGGGAGACCGGTAATCTTGGAAAACGCTTAGAGTGGAGATATCGGGATGAAACTTGATGAGAAGAATAAGCACAAGTTATAGATACGTGATTGACATAATTCGAACGAATCCGTTCTCTTAAGGGGAGCTGGGGGTTGTTAATTTGAAAAATTAGAAACATTGAGGTATTTTAACTTAAGAACGGGTGACCTGATCTTAATGAAATTTGATATTTAGAAGGAACTCATGTCTCAGAGTTCTTATTTCAAATCCCGACCAGATATGTTGACATTGGAGGGAGTTGGAGGGGGAAACCGGAAATCTTGGAAAACGTCTATTAATGTCGTAGATACGTGATTGACGTAACCGGACTTTATTCACTCTCTTTGGGGGAGTTAGGGGGTGGGGTTCAAGGGGTTCAATGCTTTGGCGAGTTTGGTGCATCTGGACGTGCTAGGACGATGAAAATTGGTAGGCGTGTGAGGGAGCTGCACAAATTTGCTTGATAAAGTCTTTTTCCCGATTCGACCATCTGTGGGGCTGAAGGGAGAGGCAAAATTGGAAAAAAATTAGGTATTTTTAACTTAGGAGTGGGTGATTGGATCTTAATGAATTTTGATATTTAGAAGGACCTCGTGACTCAGAGCTCTTATTTTAAATCCTGACCAGCATTAAGCCTCTGATTTTCCTTTTAAAGCAATCTATTGATTCTTAGAATTTTGCCAGGGCTCATACAATATGAGCTCTTGGCTCTTCCGACCTCGTCACAAGTGCCATATGAGCTCTTAGCTCTTGTTACCTATGTAACGATAGCCTAACACCGAGTTTCAAACTGCAACCTCGAGATTGAGATACGGGTTTCCACTGGAGTTCCAGACATTTTCCAAAGATATAGGTAGATTTTTAAAGTAGAATAAAGGTACGACTAATATAATATTTTATGGTTTCTTGTTTCTTTTTTTTGTTTGTTTTTTTTTTATTAAAGAGTTCCAATATTAGCTGAAAATGCTTAAAAGTTTTAATTTTGTTTGATAAGTTACTGTTTCTCATAACTTTTATTTTTGCCTCACAGGGCCTGATATACACTGTGACTGATGTAGAAGACTTGTATCAATGGATGACGTCTCATTTTGAGGAGCATCCCTTATTTGAAAGGGTAAAAGATTCGGAACTGGTATGTCCTACACTTATGTGTTAGCACTTAATTTAAAATTTGTCGCTTTAAACAAAGCTTTGCAATAAACAACCAGCGTTTTTTTTTTTCAAATAAATTTAAAGCACGATGTTTATGTTAAACTTGATACAAACAGAAATTATATGATTTATTAGAGGGGCTACTGTAGGCACGTACGCGGGAATTTTTTTTTTCGCAGGGGGGGGGGGGGGGTCCAAAACCTTCGAAACAACAGATATAAAGTAGCCCTTTTTTTTATTTAGTGACTAAATAAATGCAAAAAGCACGTATATCGGAAAATGCAGATTAACTTTAATCTTTAGTATTGTAGCGGATGGGGGGAAGAAGACTGAAGCCTCAAAAGTACGTTTTAGCTTCAGGTTATGTTCATAGCGATTTAGAACCATTGATTAATCTATTATATCCCACTGAGAGGGAAATTTTAGGGTTAACAGTGCAATATGGGTGCTGTGGGGGGGTAGTTCTTCTATTGCAAAAACGTAGATTTTAATGAAAAATGATAGTTTCCAAAATTGATTCATTAAAAGTTGTACTTTATCCTGAAGAGGAGGGGGGATAAACGCTCCAATATCAAGTATACTTCTATTTTGCTGTGGAGAGCAAACTCTCTTTACAAAAAAATAACAGTACAATCGCTAATTACTTCAAAGAGGGTAAAAAGTTAGACAGAAAATAGGTGGATAATTGGGCAGTGACTGGACTGGATAATTGTATGCTGTAAAATCCCCCCCAAAAAAGGGTTCACACATGTATCTAGATTTTTAATAAATACTTTGTCAAAAATCCTAAGAAACTATGGAGAAATTACACATTTTGGGGGGGGGGGCTGGGCCCGAAGTACCCTTCTGCGTACAGGCCAGGGCTACTGCCCTCCTCAATTCCCTATCTTTACGCTAAATCTTCACTAGCATTTTCTGGAATGCACATAAAGATTCACGTATTGTCAGATGGTAATTGCAATTGTTTTATCTGTCGATTGCCCTTAAAACTTTTGAACGGAAAAGAGTGCTATTTAAAGCAAATGCAACTGAGCCCGCTGATTCTCAAAGGATTGCGACCTCACATCTGTTTTACTGTCTATGAATTTCCGCTCGTGTTAGAGCATTATTTTATGAAGCAATTGAATGAAAACAAGAGCCAAACTTTTGCATAAAAAGCGATGGTTTAATGTGATTGTCAGTCTCTCTAATTCCTTGATACTCCTTTTTTAAGTCTTACATCGCTCTTTATAGCTAAAAAAAAATCTTTTAATTTTCTATTTTCTTTGTTGCTTTTATTTTTCAATCATATTCAAAATATCCTGAATGGCTTAAATCTCCCAAACCATCTGTGGTATACGCTAAACTTAAAATTCTATTATCAAGTTGTATTTAGAATTAACGGGCTGGTTTATTTTTTGCAGTTTGTGTAATATTTATGTAGTTTATGTAGTTTTCATTATAACGAACTTTTAAATAAATATCAAAAGAATTATCTGGAAATACTTAAAGAAATTTTCAACTAATTTCGGAGGCTCGACAAATGATGATGCAGCGCCATTTATTTTGAATTCTGTTTCTAATAGAGCGGATTTAAAAAAAAAAAAAAAATAATAATAAAAAAAAAATAGCCACATGGTAAAGATGAATTCTATAGTTGTTTAGCTCTTTTTTTTTTTTTTTTTTTTTTTTTTTTTTTTTTTTTTTTTGCAATTTGTTAATACTTGTGATTTGGTAAATTTTATCATATTTAGTTTACCTGTTGTTGCTAAAAAGAGGGATATATTAACAGGATAAGCTTGTTTTGGTGTTACTTGGTTGTTTTACATTTGCTGTTTTTTTTTTATAGGCATGTATTTTGGGGGTGATACCTGACACGGGGATGCCATGGATATTCTGTGGTAGCCACAACACTTGGCTGAGTAGAGAATTTAAAGTGGCGAAACCCTATAGGCCAGTGTGTTCTCCTGATGAGCCCTTGTGTTGGGTTGTTGCCTCTGAATTATTTGTCTTTATTATTTTTTCTATTGTTTGGTAAATGACGACTTATACTTATTGACGACATGACTGCCTGTCCATGGATTATTCTTTATGGTTGATTGTGTTTGGCTATGCTGTTTGACCTATGTGATTGTATGGATGAGTAGGGTTAAGGCCTCATTCAAGTGCTGGTCTATATTAATCACTAATTTAGGAAAACAGTCTTCCTTTTCTCCTTCTGTCTCTTTTTTTTTCTTTTATGTGTTTGTGCTGTTGCATTGGTGATTTCTCTTTTCATGATATTATTCCAGATTGGATCCAGTGCTGGTGGAGAAAATGTTTTAGTTTTCTCCCCGACAGACCTTTACCCTGGTCCAGGTTTTTAACCTGATATTGTTAATTATTGGTGAGATGGCACTTATGCAAATTTCATGTTCTTTCATGTTTTTTTTTTTTTTTTTTTTTTTTTTTATGTATTTATTGACCTATTGACCTTGGCATGTTTTTTGGACTTTGATTGTTGGATTTTGATTTGGATGTTGGTTTGTTTTTGGATTTATTTTCAATAACTTTTAATGCAACAAAACACAAATATTAGCCTCGGAACTCGGAACGATTTTTTGAAAGTTAGTAAGTGTAAGAGTCGTTGTTTTCTTTGCCAAGATCATTTTATCCCACGGACTTTTGTTAAGAGTACATTGTATAATAAAAATTTTGCATGCAAGTTACGTGGTAATGTTAATTGTAGAACAACCAATGTAATTTACCTATTAGAATGTAATGAATGCTGCCTACAATATGTGGGGGAAACAACTAATAATATATATAAAAGATTTTCTGGACACAAGACAACAGTTAATAATGAAAAAACTAATAACTATCTAGTTCAGCATTGTAATAATGGTAAATGTTCCATATCAGATATAACTGTCACAATTTTAGAAAATTTAGAGTTAGAAAATTTAAATAAAGAAGAGAAGAATAATAGACTACGTAAACAGGAGGATTTCTGGATCCATACTCTTGGTACAGCTTATCCTTTTGGGCTAAATGATCGTGTAGCAAAATATGGTGACATGTCTCAGGTTGTTGTTAAATGTATTGATGGTTTTATGGACCATCCTTCTTTTACTTGTCCTACTAAACGTAAAAAAACGATCGAGAGGACATAGGAAAAATAATAGAAAAAATGAATTAGATTTACATATGCTTTCTATAGATCTACGCCAGCTACTTGAATCTAGGGGTATGATTTCTGTAATAAAATGTCTAAATAATTTATCCAAGAGGAATTTAATCAAACTTTTCTGGATTGTTAAGAATAATACAGCTCTTGAATATAATTTTAAAGTAATATGTGATACAATTTGCATTCTAACTAAAACGAAATTTATTTCAAAAAAGAAAAAGTTTGATAAGATTGGTAATAAGGATAACAGATTATATTTACCTATTAATTTTACTTGTAAGCAGATTGAAGATATTAATTTACCAGAAATTTTAAATCAGCGGCATGTGAAACAGGCCCTTCCTAGTAATTTGAATTATAATGATAGTCCAGTTTTAACTTATAAATTTTCAAAAACTATTGGGCAAATTATTTTTAATTATAATTTAATACTTAAAAGATTAGATAGTGATATAAATTGGAAACCGGTTTGTAATTGTAAGCAACTTGGCCCATTTGTAAATCCTACTTACAAACATGTTATAACAGGGGACTTGTCAATAATAAAGCAAGATGATCTTCAAATTATAATGAATAAAGGGGCTAATTTCCGTCTTTCTCATCATCTGAAACCATCGAGTGTTCTTGATGGCTTGGAAAATGATTTTGATTTATTTATTGATAAGTGGTGTAAGAAAGAGAATAAAAGTAAAGAGAGTTTTCAAAGTTGGAAGAATTTAATTATTAGTAGAATAAGAAATAAAATATATTCTAATTTAAAAAATAGTAACACTAAATCATTATTTTATAATGCGAAGATTAAACAAGCAATTGCTAATCTACAGAATGAATTTGTAATTGTGCCAGTGGATAAAGCTAATAATAATTTTGCCATAATTTGTCAGAAGCTGTATTGTGATATCTTAAAAAGGGAGTTATGCACAACTAATGTTTACGAAAAGGTAAATTTAGAGGATGAGAATTTAATTGACAAGACTGAAGAAATACTTTTTAAAAATTGTAATATTAAAATAAATGACAATAATAAAAAGTTCCCTTTCCTATATTGGACTGTAAAATTTCATAAGAATCCCCCTAAACCACGGTTTATTGCTGGAGCAGCTAAATGTCCAACCCGCATTGCTGCTACTGACCTCTCTTTAATTTTAAAGGAAATTGTAAATAAACTTAAAACCTATTGTTCTGGTATTAAAAAGTTTTCGAATTTTAATCCATATTGGAGTGTTAATAATTCACTGCAGGTGATAGAGTCTTTAACAATGGTTTCAGCTAAAAGAATTGAGTCTTTCGATTTTGCGACAATGTATACTAATTTATCACTTAATGTAGTGTTAGATAATTTAAAAACTGTTATCAAGAAATCTTTCCTCTTATCTAGTAAAAGGCTCTTAAAAATAGACACTTATAATAAAAAAGCTATATGGACAAATTGCTTTAATACCACAGTTAACTTGAGATGTTACAGCTTGGATATGATTTTTGAGTTATTAGAATTTGTTTTATACAATACTTATATAAGATTTGGTGGTGATTTGTACAAGCAAATCGTGGGAATTCCCATGGGGGGGAATGCCAGCCCATTTATAGCTGACTTGTTTTTAAGTCAACTAGAATATAAATATATGATGGCTAAGAATAATCCAAATAATTTAACATGTTTTTTCAAATAATAAAAGATATTTAGATGATATTTTGGTCTTAAATTGTAAGGATTTCATTGATATTTCTAAAAATATATATCCCTCAGAGCTTACTCTTGAACCTAGTCATGGCGCTGGTCATGAAGATCATTTCTTAGATTTAAATGTTAATATTTGTGATAATAATAAATTAAGTTTTAAAATATATAATAAAACGGATGATTTTGATTTTGAAGTGATTAGTTTCCCATTCCCTGAAAGTAATATACACTCAAATATCACATATTCTGCGTTTTTCTCACAGTTACTTCGTTATGCAAGGATTTGTAGTAATTATATTGATTTTAAAAATAGATGTAAAATCTTAAGCCAAAAATTGATATCAAGAGGTTTTTCTGCAAATAAATTAACTTGGCAATTTAAAAAATTTAGTTTTCATTATAATGAACTTTTAAATAAATATCAAAAGAATTATCTGGAAATACTTAAAGAAATTTTCAACTAATTTCAGAGGTTCGACAAATGATGATGCAGCGCCATTTATTTTGAATTGTGTTTCTAATAGAGCGGATTAAAAAAAAAAAAAAAAAAAAAAAAAAAAATAGCCACATGGTAAAGATGAATTCTATAGTTGTTTAGCTCATTAATTTTTTTTTTTTTTTTTTTTTTTTTTTCCAATGTGTTAATGCTTGTGATTTGGTAAATTTTATCATATTTAGTTTACCTATTGTTGCTAAAAAGAGGGATATATTAACAGGATAAGCTTGTTTTGGTGTTACTTGGTTGTTTTACATTTGCTGTTTTTTTTTCATAGGCATGTATTTTGGGGGTGATACCTGACACGGGGATGCCATGGATATTCTGTGGTAGCCACAACACTTGGCTGGGTAGAGAATTTAAAGTGGTGAAACCCTATAGGCCAGTGTATTCTCCTGATGAGCCCTTGTGTTGGGTTGTTGCCTCTGAATTATTTGTCTTTATTATTTTTTCTATTGTTTGGTAAATGACGACTTATACTTATTGACGACATGACTGCCTGTCCATGGATTATTCTTTATGGTTGATTGTGTTTGGCTATGCTGTTTGACCTATGTGATTGTATGGATGAGTAGGGTTAAGGCCTCATTCAAGTGCTAGTCTATATTAATCACTAATTTAGGAAAACAGTCTTCCTTTTCTCCTTCTTTCTTTTTTTTTTTTCTTTTTTTTATGTGTGTTTGTGCTGTTGCATTGGTGATTTCTCTTTTCATGATATATATATATATATATATATATATATATATATATATATATATATATATATATATATATACATAATATAATACACAATTTTTTTATAATTTGATAACTAATTGATTTTTTTCAAACGAAAAAAACTACTCCTCAGCACCAGCTCTTACATAATGTTTCTAGTTTCAGGAAGGCAATCGTTTCCCTGCTAAAAAAGCAGCTATCCCCCCCCCTCGGCTTCAACACCCAGTTTGTACGATTAGTCTCCAACTGAAGTTTCTCCAAGTATGTTTCTCCAACTGAGAAAATATTATGGAGTAAATCTCTTTGACTTTTCATGAGAAGTACACATTGGGGCTCAGTATGCACTTTGTGGGCTTCGGGCTTCCACATTCTCTTCCAGAAAAATGTTTCCTTATCTCCGACCTAATATTAATCGGTTCATAATCATTCAATGTGACATGATATGATATTTACTGCAAAAAAAACACAAAGGGTCATTGCAAAAAAGCAAAATAGTTTCAACTGTTAAGTAAATGAATGATTCAACTAGAAATTAAAAAAAAAAACTTAGCTTATAATATCCAGCAATTTTCAGTATGGGTGGTATCCCTGCCGGTAAATAGTATTGTAATGTTCATTCCCAAGTAATACATAACTACTACTTTTATCATATTTTACACACCTAAAGATATTTTCTCTTAATTCGTCCAATGTTTCGCAACTCATATCAAATTAAACAGAACAAACTTTTGTTTGTACATCCAGACGCCGGTCGTGAATATGGGCTTTCTCTTTTCTTAATCTTACCAATATACCTGTTTCTGTTTTATACCATGTAATTGTCAGTATTACTCAGTAAACTGTCTATAATGACCGTTTATATGTATAGACGGCGTATACGTTTAAGGACGAATACGTTACTGCACAATGGCATGGTCTTTTAACCTGATAAATTGTTTAAGTATCTTTATGGTGGTTCTAATTCGATTTATTTTTTTAGTATCCTTGCTCGATTGCATTTTGGCTCTATTGATGCCAAAATTTTTGTTTAGCGGAACTTAATGGCCGGAATCTTCAGTTGCTGCTATGCATTATTTTCGTTTCTAAGAAAGACACTAAAAACTAACATTTTCGATCGAACGAGCTCTTTTCTGACGTTCTGACGTTTACGACTACTGGTCTGGCTCGATCATCTCGAATGAATAAAATAAAGACGCACTTGCGACTGTCCTTCTCAGGAAAATATAAAATTCTATATTTGCATAGATAAAGACTGGAAACTTCTACTGTATAATCCTCGGAAAATGATACTTCAGTATTATTATTTTCCTCAAGATCAGGCCTTCTTTTCCTTTGGGGGGAGGGTCGTGAGGGACTGTGCAAATATTCTTATCCTAATAACTGTTGCTGGTTAAAGTAAACCTGAGTTAAATTCTTTATATTCTTGGTCAAAATAAAAACAGATTATTTGCCATTTATTTACTTTTTATTTACCATTTTTATTTACATTTTTTTACTTTTTATTTACATTTTATTTGTTCTTTATTTATCAATCATTACTATCAACGGTTTGACATCAACGAGTTGGTGTAATTTTTCACTTTTTTAATTAAAGTGTAATATATTTTATTGGCCCCAAAAAGAAAGGGGTGGCTGAGACCTCCTAAAAAATCAGCTCTGGAGATATTTCTAGTGGTTCTTTTCTCCGGCAAATCTGAGTGGTGGATAAGCCTGAACGAGGATTTATTTTTTGACGGTACAAATTGTAAAAGTATGAAATTGTTCTTTTAAACGGAAAATGTGCAAGCGGTTGAGACTTTGCAATTGCCGTCCCCAATAGCCTACCCTGGGATTTTCTAAATTTATGCTAGTGAACTTAAACTTGACTTGAAGCTGCTGTCATGGGAAGGAATTTTTGGATCGCCCTCATTTTACCTTTTGAACATTAATTTTCCCGGAGATGCGCCACTTCAACTAATATTTTTGTTGTGACGAACCTCTAGTTATAGAACTAGAAGTCTAGTTATCTAGACTTCTAGTTATAGACCATCTAGTTATAGAAGTCTAATGTGCGTTCGAAAGTCACATAATTTGTCAAAAATGTTAAGCATTTGAGTTGGTATAATTTATGGAGCCAAGACTTTTTCTTTGGTCTAATTGTTAAATTCTGTCGAGATAGACAGGCTATGCAATATAAAGTGAAAGTATTGATCGCACTGATTCTATTTTGAAAGAGTTTAGAATTTGATTTCCTAAAAACCGAAAGTAAGAGATTCAGATTTGAAGGTGGAATATAGCTGGTGGGTTTTGATAAAACGTTGTTTAGTCCAAATAAACTATTACTCCCAATTTAACTTTTGCCAATTTCACTTCTTGGTAACAAAATCAGCAAAATAAATTTATAGGATCTGAAAGTTACGTGATTCTTAGCGGATATTGGAGTGAATAGATTTACACATCAATAATAACATAGTTATAATTTGGTTCAGTCGATGATATTGTGGGAGGGGGGGGGGGGCCTAATGAAGCCCATTTTCACTGTCAACCAGGCTGAGTAACTTGAATTTTCTATTGCAATATTTGTAGTGCTATCTGTAGCCTGATTACATAGACAAACCTTGGTAGCATCTTTATAGTGAACCCAAGTTTATATTTAGTCATTTACTCGTTTATAATTTGCTTGTATTTTCATATATCAATTACAGTCAGAACCCATTTTACCAACAGGCTAAAAACCCAAGTTGGAACCCGATTTCATCGAACAAAATTCAGCTTGTTATCTCTTAGAACCGCCCATATCTGCAGTGGTCTAGTGGGCTAAAATGTCTGTACCAGTAGGCATCTGTATGTAATATTTCATAATACGAGGAGAAACATTTAATTGTCACGAGGTATTGAACGCATTTAATATGGGGGGGGGGGGGCTAATGAAGCCCATTTTCACTGTCAACCAGGCTTAGTAACATCAATTTTCTATTGCAATATTTGTAGTGCTATCTGTAGCCTGATTACATAGACAAAGCTTGGTAGCATCTTTATATTGAACCCCAGTTTATATTTAGTCATTTACTCGTTTGTAATTTACTTGTATATTCATATATCAATTATAGTCAGAACCCATTTTACCAACAGGCTAAAAACCCAGGTTAGAGCCCGATTTCATCGAGCAAAATTCAGCTTGTTATCTCTTAGAACCGCCCATATCTGCGGTGGCGTAGTGGGCTAAAATGTCTGTACCTGTAGGCATCTGTATGTAATATTTCATAGTACAAGGAGAAAGATTTAATTGTCACGAGGTATTGAACGCATTTAATATGCATTTAGCGTTTAATATACTATAAGGAGGCTAAAGGTTTAATTCTTCTTAAATAAATAAAATTAAAAAATTTAAAATTGTTTTTATAATAAATAAAATTGAATAAGTAAAGTTTGTATAGTGTAGTTTTTATTTTCATTTCAATGCTGTAATAACTAGAAAAGAAAATATTTGTAAATATTTGTGGCCTTATAGCCGGTGGAATCAACATTGGAGTCGGTTCTTCTCAGTTCTTCTAAGAGATTCCTGAGAAGAACCGATTCTTCTCAGGAATCGGTTCTTCTCAGTGTAATTACTTGGCAGTTGATAGCTTCATCTACCTAAGTAAAGAAAAAAGTATCACTAGTTAAGACAGTGGATGAAGTGAAACTGTGAAAGATAGAATAACCTAGGCGCTAGGTGTTTTTTCAGCATAAAAAGAGAAAATAAAAATGGAAGAGTAGAAAAACAAGTCTTTCAACTAAGACTAGAATACCAAATACCACGGTAGTAACAGTGGTTAAGAATGGGTTTGAAACATGGACCTTGTGAAAGGTTGAGGAAGATATGCCAGATGTTTCTAAGATGAGTTGTCTGACTGATCGCATGTCAAAGAGCAAGTTGCATAAATTGTGTCATTTGATCCCGCTTTCAAGAGCTATCGTAAAACGAAGATTGCGATAACCAAGCTATGTTTTACATATGAGGGATGATATGTGGTCAAAGATTGTGGTTTTTGGTCATCTGTCTTTTATCAGGCAAAATGTATGTCCGTACCGAGAGAGGTGGGAAGAGGGCATAAGAAAGAATAAAGAAGAAATAAAAACTTCATGTGAGGGTGTAAAGTCTACAGCTTCAAACAGACTGGGGCTGAGAAGGAGCGTACGTAACGAGTTGTTCGCAGCACTAATAATAGTCTGGTGAAATTCATTCAAACAGGCATGTTTAACTGTTACGGTTTCGGTCATGGTTGTCATTGCTCTGTGAGACCACTGAGGTGAAACGGCTACGTTATTGTCATCCAGAAGGGCTTATTGAAGCTGAATTAAATTTGGTAGAAGTTAGTAGATTAAGTTTTGAATTCTGAATTGATTGACATGATTTTATGTGCTGTTGTGCGACTATGACTCGTGGGTCTGCAATATTATCTTCAGTTTTATTATCTGAAAGTGAAAATTACCGAGGGTGACCACACCAAACTATTTACCAATTGTAAATAGTAAAATATAAACATGAGAGTAAGCATAAAACTACTTCAAAATCTCAATTGTAGACAAAAATTTGAAAATATTTAATATTATTATATCTTCCTAGCATTTTTTGAATTAATTTAATGTGGTTTTGTGTTAAGTTGAACTTTTTCTTTTAGGAGTCAGATGGAGTAGTAAAGCAACTGTTTGAAAGCTCGGAAGAAGGACAAAAAGTGACTCGAAATAAAGGAAATAAATACCTGGCTGTGTTTCGTAGAGTCAGTGACCCCTGTAATTCCGTGTTGATGGACCAAGATTAAAAACTAATTTTGATGTTTATTTCTTAGTTATAGGCAGTTCCAGTCCAGCTACAGAAGTTTAAACGCATCGTAAGCTTTTTTTTTTATCAAAATGATTGCTTTATTCATCCTCTTGGACTCATTAGGTTCTACCGATCTGCTGAGTTCATTTTCTAGAGTCTTATTTGGGTTATAAAATGCTTAGAAGTACCTACTTTTTCCAAAATTGTAATAAGTTATAATCCTTATTTTAAAATACAAAACTAAACAAATTTAGAGGTACATAAACTAACAAAAACCAATTGATCAAATGAAATATATGTAATCATGGAAAATAACATATAAGTCTGGAGATTTTGAGGGGTGGAGGGATTTTAAGATCCGAAAACTAGGATTTATTGTCGTAAAATGTTATTAGGAAGGTAACATTGTCAAATAATGACCGTCGTGGCCAGTCTTGATAGTGCGACTAAAAATGGGTAATAAAAACTGTAAAAGAATGCTCGAATGCTCTACTTTTTTGGTGGTAGGTTAGCTGTTATTCCTGTCCATTGTTTGAAAACCTAGCCCTGATTTGCTTTACTTAGTTTTTTCATGAGATTTTTTTATAAAGGAAGTGAGTAATGATTTGCTTTACTTAGTTTTTTTTTTTTTTTAGAAAATCTTTCATAAAGGAAGTGAGTAATTATTACGTAAGTGGACTTATTCTTAGTAAGGTATAACGTGCTTTTGTTTATAACTATTTAAGTAGTATTTCGTGGAAGCATTCCGTAAGATTATGAAAGTACGATTGAGAGTGGCTGAACACTGAGAATAAAGATTAACGTAGTTTGTAGCATTGAGAGAAATAAATCAAATAAAGCAGACATTCTGTCATTTTATTGCGAACGTTACAATGTCATCTGTGCCTATGTTAAAGCTGAAAAAGATAAATTTTGTTAATGAAAAAGTGGAGGGGGGCAAAAGAAACAAGTCTTTTAATTGAGCATATTTTGGTTCAAAATGTTCTAATTCTTTTCATGGGATTTCTATCAGCAAGATAATCGTGTGTCTTTAACTCTAAAAGGTGGTACACCAGACTTTTTTGTTATAATTCCTCATAATCTTTGAAATTATAATGTATAAAATTGTGCAATTATGGAGAGGGCGAGGGAGGTATTTCCTGTAAGTGCTATTGAGCTCGTCAAGATTCAAATATGTTTAACTATTAATCTTCTAATTAAAACCTTCAAAAAATAAATCTCATAGGAACAGAAATGATTGTGATTTTAGCAATTGAAACTTCTCTTGAAGGAGTTTAAAAATGACCTCCTGGGGCTTACTTCCACTAAGAGCTCATTTCACGTGCTATCTGATATTCGGATAAACTTGTTGGGCAAAAACTCTACTATTCCGCCATTATTTGCAGATGATAAGGAGGAAAGCTATCATCTTTTCTATTATCTTTTTCATTTAATGATGTTACAGCTTACCTTAGGGTCGACAACTCTGAGCTTCTAGAATACTTATGAATTTCGAGCCCATGAAAGGGCTTGAAATAACCAAACCTGAAGAAACGTGAAAAAAAATTATTTTATTCTTCGAGAGAACGGGTATATCATGAGTTAACGGGTGTGAGAAAGAGGTGGGTCGATTCGAAGATCTGGATTCATGATACTTTCTACTGACTGGACCAGAGACGAACCAGGGTCATAGATAAGATAGGGCTAATTATACGCCGTTTAAAAATGAGAAATTCATGTCTCCCAGTGTTAAATCCGAGACAAGGCTTCAGCTATTCATTCATCTTACAGAACTGTGATAATTTTCTAAAAGTAATTCAGTAGTTCAACTGATGAAAAGGATATCTTCGGCCTATGAAATGAAAGAGGCACTAATGTCATTTGAAATAGAAGAAAAAGGGAAATTCTATTTGGACTCAATATTATAGTTGATAGGAAGAACAGAAGAAGAAACTGAGCCTTGGCCGGTGCCTTTTTGAACAGGAATTCTTTTGTTTCTGAGTACGGGCTCGTGAATTTTCACTAAAAAGATTTTAAGGTGAATGTACATATCACGGAACGCTTAAAATATGTAATGGTTCATAAAAAGAAAACAGAAAAAGAAACAATGCTGCATGAATAAGGCAATAAAAGACGCGACTGGCACCAAGTCATTGAAGAAATCAAGGGGAAACCAGAAGTGTCGGCTTCAATGAGGAAATTGGCAAGAGCATACATTGTCTCTTTAGATCATACAGAAACTAAAATCTGCAGTGGAAGCCAAACTGATTTGATGAAACATAATACTTTCTCTCATTCTTGTCTATTACAAGTAATTCAAACGGATTGCTGAGAGTAGTTGAAAAGGTAATAGGCTAGAAAGTTGTGCCCTGGACAGTAGTTTCCCCAACTTGGTAATCGACATGAAATCTTCTACTCCCATACAGAATGATGAAGGACCTAAACAGGACATATCAGAATGATAAATCCAAACCTAGGGTTTGGATTTTCTGTTTGAACAATGCTAAATGCCATACGAGAAAAGGGCATGCTTAATATACTAACTACTAACTCAATCAATACCAGAAGACGGAGGATTCGTAATTACCAATTATATGCGGAAAAATATAAAAAATATCTTACCAAAATACAATCCGTTACAAACTCAATTTGCTGGTTGACTGTCATCAAGCTAACTTTCGGGGATTCATATTAAACAAACTGAATCAGTTAAAATAAGCTTTGGCATTTGTGATTTTTTTTTTCTGGAAAAATATAAAAAAAATATTGCAATTACTTAAGATAATTACGCGGGAAAATTATGCGACAGATGAATTTTATTTTCAAAGCATACTTTAAAAGGGAAATTGTATATCCAGCACATCCCCAGTAGCCTCAATACATTAATTTTATACATTCTCAACCATACTTTTGGTCGAGTATACAAACACGGAAAGTGCATTACTACGTCGGAGTTTCTCCTGTGGAATTTCCCCTTTTTGCCTTGTTTAGATTATAAAAATATATAAAGGGAATGTAGCAATTTGTTTCTCTTATATCTTGACAACCTTTAACTTAGCAATTGGACACATTTCTTGTCGTCTGCGCATTGTAATTTCACCAATTTGTATATTTTACTAGTCTATGGCCATCCAAACTAGCTCGAGAAGTGACGAGCCGGAATCAAATTTTAATTTCGACTAAAGCTTTGAATTTTTGCTACTTTAAAGCTTTTAAAAAAGGTTCTGATTCTAATTAGCCCTTGAACACTTTCGCATCCTAAAAGTTGCGTTAATGCTGTCGCTTCGTATCTTTTAAGACTCTGACTTTGAATGCCTGCAAAAATTGAGGAGCAGAGCTACCAGATAGTTTTTAACAATGAATCGATTACATGTGGAAGAGTAGAAAAATCATAGGATTAGTTAAAATTGATAACTTGCTGCCACAAAGGATGCACATCTTTGTTTGATGTTCATCACCGATGGCCCCACCATACTTGGTGCAGAAGGTAGTCGTCCTCCTACGGAGCTATAAGGGACCGAGTAAGCAAATGTTTCGTATTCGGTCCGAAGGTTTTGTGGTTCCAGAAGGACTAGTAATTCCTGTGATATCTTCGATGTGTTCTTGGAGTGAGCGGCTCAAATTTTTACCCAAGAGCCCTTACTGTACTTGAGGCTGCACTAACTATCGGTAGAGTTCCTTTATGTAGCATTTCCTTGTAGGGGACTTCTATCCAGTCTTTACACTGTGGAGAACTTCACCTGAGTGTGCTGCTTTCCAAATCCTCCAGATTTTCCCTGATTGGGTTTTCTTCAGAGCAACTAAGAGTTGAGATGTTATCCTCTTCGTCCCTTGCATATAGTAGTTCTTGGATCTGTTTTCCTATAAGCCATCTAAAAGGAAAAGAAAATGTGTAGTGTGTTTAACATTCAGGTTCCTGAGGATACGTGCGCGTTCCTACCTAAGCAGATGTTGAAATTAGAACTTCAACTACTTTTATAACAAGAACATGGAGACAAATCAAAGAAAAATCTAAACATGCAAACTCTCATTTTCACAAAAAAGTTACACTATTACTGTCGCTTCGTCCAATTTACTACCTAACCTTGTTATCTTGAAAAGGAGCAAGGGTCCGTTCAAGTCAGAACTTGCCCAATAACTGTAGTCACAGAACGGAATTTACATTAAATTATGTTTTGTTGTGTGAAATCATCTACACGGGGACCTCCAAACACACTTTAGCAGCCGCAAACTTTATAAACTGACAGTGTTCCAGGGTTAAAAGTGCCTTGTGTTTCAGAAATCGTTTTTAAAGAACTGAAACAAAAAGCCGAACTTTAGCATAAAGAGTAGGGTATTGAAGAGGGGGTAGCCCCCTAATATAAGACTAATTTCTTTTTATTTTTGCATTTAATGTCGCTCCTTAATCTAAGTAGAATAAACTTGTGTTTCTTTAAAATTTAATTTCTGATCGTTTTTCAAATAAAACCAGGAAATCCAGGCACTTCCGTGGAAAATCTCGCCCACGAAAAATTCCTCCATAGAAAGTTCCTCCTGCTTAGAATTATTTTGCCAGGAAATTACCCCCTGGATGATTCCGTCCTCGCTGAGAATTCCCTCCCAGATAATTTCTTGCTTGCGATTCCACCTGAAAAATACTCCTTAGCATAATTCCATTTGAAGAAAGACATGTTTTCTTATAATTTCTTATCCCTTTTAAGGTGGAAAATATTTTCCGGAAATACCCCCCCCCCTCTCCACCCCGTAATGGAAAGAAAATGCCGCAGAAAATTTCCATATGGAGATTTTCTCCTGGTGATACTTCTCCCGTGGGAAATCCACGTAAAAATCCAACCTCGCTGAAAATTTTCCCCAGACAGTTCACCCAAAGTATCTCCACATGTAAAATGGGGTCGTCAGCGAGAAAATAAGACAAACAAAACGAATTTCGTATACGATTTCTGGCAAATTCTCCCCGGTGTAAAATTTCCCCTGGAAAGTTAACCCCTGGAAACTTCCATCCCCACGGAAAATTCTCCCTAATACAAATTCCAACCCCCAGAAACACCCCCATTCCCCAAAAAGCGTGTCGGTATACTTCCCTAAAATGTAGTTTTGCTTACTTTTCAAACGCAGAAATAATTCTGTTTCACAACAAAATATGCCAGTTTTAGGAAACAGACAAGCCATCGCTTAAAAACAAGTTGGGGCAGTTGTATTTTTGCAGTGTTTTTTCTCTTAGTGTTCTTTTTTAATCAAAAATAACTACAGTTCAAACTGCCTAGACAAGAGAAACTGTTTTGCTGAAACAACGAAATCGCAAAGAAAAAGACGTATAATTAGAGTAAATGAAAATTTTATTTTTAATTTACCTGTGGCCATATTTCGTTTTACCCTTATATTGATTGCATAAAACGTTATGTTGATAGCAAGCGTGGAAAAAAAAAATTCCGGAGATTGGGACAAAGGTTTAAGAAAAAAGTATGTTCGTGAAGATGTTATATTTTTCTTAGAATTACCATATATTTGACTTTTTTGGTTTTTGCCTTGTAGGAATGGGCTGGTGGAGAAACTTTCCACCTTCAAGGTCTGGACTCTCCCATTTATTCATTGTTAACAATAAAAGGGCAGTAATTTAAATAGAAGAGTAATATTAATAGCAAGTAATTTATTTTTTTATCGAGCACAATCAATTCTCGGGTTGATATCGTTCAAAACGTTGTGTTGAAACAAAGCAAGTATAAAAATAGGCATACAGGTTTGGAAAGTAGCGTTTTTTCAGGCAAATATCATATTTTTTTAATATCATGGTCAGTCTGGCTTTTCTTTTCATTTTTTGCCTGGTAGGGGGCATGTGGGGGCGTTATATAGCCCTGTGTATTCGAATAACTACAATAGAAAATCAATAATTGCAAAAGAGGGTGAGGTTAGTTGGACGTCATTTAGAGTTTTGGTTAAAAATTATGCACTCTTGTGTTAGCAACGCTAAAAACGATGGGTCGCAAACCAACGTACAAAATCTCAGGGATCCAGGTAAAGGTCTTAGAATAAGATTTTTATTCAGGCAAATACCACGTTTTCCCCAATATTACAACGTTTTAGTCTTTAATTTATATTTTTCTACATGGGGAGGTCACTTTCTTTTATATATTTAGACAATTACAATAGGAGGGCAATAACTAAAATTGATAAATAATGCTGGGTGTCATTGGACGTCCATTTGAATATCAAATAAATGGAAGTTTGATTTTTCTCATTTTCGTTGTTCTTTAAAATATGTAACTGCGTTATGATCCTGCCTGACATTTTGAAAAACTGGATACCGAAGACTCCATTCGATATTTCACCCAATAAATATTTTATCTTTCTCTGATTGGTGATTTTCTCGTGTCAAGATAGTTTGAATTTAATTCAGTGAAAAGGCAGTTTCTATCCCAGTATAGATACCTAACAGTAGCAAAAAGTTTCTTTAGAAATGACACAGCACAAAGTGCACGAAGACGAAAAATGGGGCTGCGACACAGCAATAGTTTCAGTTGCTACTGGCATTTATTCGCTAAACATTTGTCATTGTAACTGAATGAAGGCGGGGTAATGAAGGGAAGTATAGACTGATATGTGCTAAAAATCTTTAATGGAGAATATAGTACTTTTCGCTACTGTTTAAATATATTTATACTGTGGTTCCTATTTTGCTATTGATCTGATATTATACATATAAGGTTTTTAAAATTTTGCGAAAAGTTTTCTTTAACCCGGAATAGGTTAGTAAACATTTTCAGGGTCAGTTGGCTTAGCCTAAACGTTGGAAGCCCAGGCATGATATAAGGAACGCTATCTCATTCCTAGGGACGAAAAATGCTAAGAAATTCGGTTTTAACGCTGCCAAGATACTCCAGGCAGTTATAGATGCTAGGCTATAACCGTGGCTTTTATAGCTATTCAAAATAGGATAGGCGTGTTGCTACTCTCGTACCGGCACTCCTGCAAATATCTCTTCGATAGGTACTATTACTAGTGCACCATTTATTGCTTCTTTCTTTTTCAGGTTTGGGGGCCAAACACTATCGTCCAAAACTCTTATCTTGATAACACCAAAAACTGAATCTCCAAAAGAAACAGTCATAGTAAAAAGGTCCTAATAGATCAAATGCTACCCAATCAGGTTTAAAGAAGATTTTTACAAATTCTAAATTTCGCTGTTATTCCTGCATCATTTTACATCGGTATTTGATGTTTCTAAGTAATATGTTTTATATTGTAATAGTGTTACCAGATGATGTGTTCTCACCTCATTGGGGCTTGTTTTTTTTTAGCTGGGTGCACATCGAATTCGTCTTATCAGCATACTTTTTTGAAGTGAATCATTAAAAAAAAAAGATTGAGCTTTAGGCTTACTTTCATCCAAAAAATGTTTCTCTCGTACATTTTTCGTATTTATGACTGCACTATCATCTCCTAAGCATCTGGCAAAACTATCTTTTAAGCAGTGTTGCCAAATTTAGCTAATGCTAAGTCTGGTTTTGAAGCAGTAACAGTAAGATTTAGCTAATTCTGATGTGTGATGTCAAAGGTGCTCTTAATTGAATTTGAATTCTAACGTTATCTATATATATAAAAATAAGTTGTCTGTGTGTCGAGTGAAGTCATTGTCCGCATATGACGTCTGAATTATTTCATCACATACCAATTCAAAAACGAATGTATTCAAGCCGAAGTAGCTCAGTTATATAACTACCTGTGTTGGCGCAGTGGGTTTGACCTTAGCGTGGTAATACGGGACCCAGAGATCGAACCATGCTGCAGGAATGCACTACAGGGCCGACGCAGGGACCTTAGTAGTCAAGAAGCGTCGTTAATCCGATACAAATACAGTAGCTCAGTTGGTAAAGCGTTATGTTCCAGGTTCTAGGTCCGAGAGGTTCCAGGCTCGAACCTTGGCTTTAGCATTAATACAAAAGTAAGAAAAAAAACTAAAAAAGATAAAAACTACAAAAAAAAACTAAAAAGAAAATACTAAAAAAAACTAAAAAAGCTAAAAAACTAAAAAAAGGGTAAAAAACTAAAAACTAAAAAACTGAAAAAAAAACTAAAAAAAAAAAACTAAAAAAAGGCAAAAAACTAAAAACTAATAAAAAAACTAAAAACTGAAAAAGAAAAAAAAAAGAAAAAAAGGAAAAAAACTGACAAATAAAGGAGAAAAAGAAAACTAAAAAAATAAAAATAAAAAAAAACTACAAAAGGTAAATGTATTCAAGCCGAAGTAGCTGAGTTGGTAGAGCGTTATGTTCCAGGTTCTAGGTCCGAGAGGTTCCATGTTCGAACCTTGGCTTTATCATTAATACAAAAGAAGAAAAAAAAACTAAAAAAAGGTAAAAAACTAAAAAAAGAAAAAAAACTAAAAAAAGGGTAAAAACAGCAAAAAAATAAAAAGAAAAAAAAACAACTTAAAACTAATAAAAAAAACTAAAAATTGAAAAAGAAAAAAAAACTAAAAAAAGGGAAAAAACTGAAAAATAAAGGAGAAAAAGAAAACTAAAAAAAAAAAATAATAAAAAAAAAATAAAAAAGGTAAAAACTACAAAAAAACTAAAAAGAAAAAAAAAATAAAAAGCTAAAAAATAGGTAAAAAAAAAAAAAAAAAAAACTAAAATGAAAAAAATAAAAAAATTTATTTCATCATATACCAATTCAAAAGCGAATGTATATACAGACCAGGACACAGGGAATATAAATGACGACCGGGACACTCAAAGAGAAATTACAGACTGGGACACCGGGACACAAATGACGACTGGGACGTGTGTGTCGACTGACGTCATGTTTGTCGACTATAAATGACGACTGGGACACAACTACAACGGGGACGCCGGGGGGATATATAAATGACGATGGGGACACAGGGAATGTTTGATTAGCAATCATCATCAACAAAGCTCAAGGGCAATCATTAGAATAATGAGGTATAGATCTGAGTACGGATTGTTTTTCTCATGGACAATTATATGTTGTATGTTCAAGAGTCGGGAAACCTGACAATCTATTTATATGTGAAGACAATGGGACAGCGAAGAATGTTGTATATTCGCAAGTTTTACGTAGTAAAAAACATATATATATATATATATATATATATATATATATATATATATATATATATATATATATATATATATTCACAGGTGGGACACAGGGACACAACTACAATGGCGCGTAACTAATATGGCGCGTAACGACTTACGCGCACAGGGGGGGGGGCGCGAAGCGCCCCCACCAACTAGGTGTTGGGGTGGCGCGAAGCGCCACCCCAACAGCTAGTAGTTTTATATAATCGTTTCAATTAAATATAGCAATGCTCTGGGTCAAGCAATCTTTACTCGTGATAGTCTCAAACCGTGATTGTGTGTACACAGACACCCGTTAATTAGCTTAAGACTGCAAAAATTTGTAAGGGGGGCAAATATTTCTAGACGAAAGCGAGGGTGCCTAGAAGTGGGCTTTAGCTTATCTTTTCCTACCTAAACATACCATAAATGCTACATTTTATGCCGATAAAAAAGAACTGATATTTCACGCGTAACCCTAAAACTAAGGCCTATTAGCACTTTTATTCATCAGATACCGAGCCAATTTTCAGATCTTACCGTTAATATTTGATCTGAATTTTTTTACAGATTGTCATTTTAAATAAAATGCTACATTTTATGCCGAAAAAAAAGAACTGATATTTCACGCGTAAGCCTAAAACTAAGGCCTATTAGCAATTTGATTCATCAGATACCGAGCTAATTTTTAGATCTTACCGTTAATATTCGATCTGATTTTTTTTTCAGATTGACATGTTTAATCTAAAATTAATAATTATTTGATCGGATAATTCAAACCTGTTCAAACAGAAAATTTTTATCTCTAGTTTACAAGCAGCTGGGGAGTCCTATAGTGGTGTAATAGGTTTAATATCTGCTGGATAAATACAGGACTCAGTGTTAGATCTTACGTGGAGCACCTGTCCTCAAGGATTAGAATTCCAATCCGTTGATAGGATTATGCAAAAGTGCGTTCAAACAAGAAGGAGAAGAATATCCTTATCTGCTAGGCTAGATTCTGGCTCTAGCAAATTCCTGGTATTAGTAAAATGTGTTTATGAATTGGTCTGAAACATGCTAGTTTTTAGTATAAAGTACCGATGACATGGAGACTGGAATCTGATTGTTAGACTTGGTTAAATACACTGCCATATTTCAAAAAGTAGGGAAAACTTAATCAAAAAGAACTGCATATGAAATTATGCAGGATTTAGTAATAGCTATGACAAATAATATTAATAAGAATTATAAGAATAAAAAATTCATGGGTGAAACATCATCAAAAAATCAGCTAAAAGCATACGGCACCAAATTGATTAAGAAAACGTTTAGCTTCCTTATGAAGGTGCAGCTGTGTTTGAGAATTAACAGTTTGTTAATATTCGGAATTTTGGCTTCGTAAAATTCTACGAATGAACTTCGTTCATTTATTTTGACGATTTAACCTCGTAGTATTGACGAAACTATGGTTGGTGCTACCCTAAAAACGCAATAATATTGAAACTACCAAAGAATATCGTTTGAAAATCTTGGTGTTAATATACTAATTTCAGGGGGGAAATAATTTCCTTTTGATGTTTTATTCCCAAATTATTATTCCCAAAGAATAATACCATTGAAAGGATTCCCACGTCTCCGTAACGTTGCCAGCAACATGACTGTAGAAACAAATTTGAACATTTCATTGCATAGGCAAAGGACTTTCGGGTTCATTATGTGTATGTGTGTATAGTATGTAGTGTGTATAGATATTAGATCACCTCAAATTACAACCAAAATAAAATACACCCGACCTTTCCAGTTCCAACTGCTGGCATCTAAAAAACAAAATAAAAGATTTTTATTATATAAAAATTTATTAACTGTGCTGCATAATTCAATTTGAAAAACATAAAAAGAAAGACAGGAAACTATGCTTCTTGGCACGGATAAAAAAAGGTGCAAACCTCATTAAAGTATTATTTAAAACTGACGAAGGCCATCTAACAAAACTCAACTTCAAATCACTTCATTAATGTCAATCATCCCTTATAAACAATAACATTCTGGTACAAAATCATATCAAAAGAGAACAAGCTCATTTTAAACTGAGAAACTCAAATGTGTGCATAAATATATCTCGCCTGCAGGATAAAATATTCTGCTAAAAGTAGTATTTATGTTAGTCTTTTGCGCTCTACTGCCATAGACATAGCTAGGTAGTAGGTAGGATATCCTGGTTACTCCTTATTTAATCCTACTCCGGGGTAATAAGTTTCTAAGATAGGTATTCCTCCTCCTATAGCACAATTCAAAAAACTTACATAGTTATATATCCACTCTATTCTTCAGAATTTTTATTTAGCTATATATTATCATGTCTCTGTACATGTCTCTGTACAAAAATTCATCTAGAGGGAAGAATTAAACATGAGAAAAGAATATGTTCTTAGTTTTAAATGTAAAAATTTAAATTACATATCCTAATCTACATTTCCCAAAATTATCTAGGATTAGAGGGAGGAGGGTCGATATAGCTTGTTCTTGGGCGTATTTTGGACATTGGGTTAAAAACTATGCAAAATAAATATCTACCTAGGGAATAAAGCTTGATTTATCTTTAACATTAAAATCATTAAAAATACCATTATTTTTGCAAGAAAAAATCTTTCAAAGATGAGCAACTGCGCTCCTAATATGTCTTTCATGACTCTTCATTAACTGGACGTATTTGTCTCAATCATAGACCATGGTCAATCGTCCATTGCTGAGACAAAAGTGTTTGAGTATACATAGCCCACAGACTACCTGACATATTTTTCTTCTTAAAATTAGGTTCGGTTTTATTTACGCACTTTGATTCTCAAAAAATTGTTTCTTACCCAAATACCTTAAAAAAGATTTTGTCCACAAAAGTTTCAAACCCCTATTTTTACAACTCTTCAAGATCATAAAAGCGACCGTTTGGCCTTTCGTTTTAGGCAGGGCAATATTGATGAGAATGAAACATTTATCATTCTCGTTATCTTTCTTCTTGATTAAAATCGAAGAACAACACATTTGCCCTCCTATACCCACGGAACAAACAAACAAACGAAATTTAGAAGCCTCTTTGACCGTGATTTTGTGCCTTTTTGATAAGCCTAACTTGTTTCAAAACATTCGACTAGAAGCAAAGACCTCAACTAGAACAATAAACATTTTCCAATATTCATTTCACTATAAAACTAACTCTTAAACGCACATGTAGCAATTATCAACAACGGTTCTTCTATTCCAAAAAATAGCAGGTGCAAATTTTATAGTAAAAAAAAAACAGTCCAAATCAATTAAACTATTCCAAGCTGAATTACCATAACTGAAATACTAAATCACTATTAATCTCTTTCGAAATAGATTGCTATGTGTTCATCTTTCTCTATAATCTCCAAATCAATTAAACTATTCCAAGCTGAATTACCATAACTGAAATACTAAATCACTATTAATCTCTTTCGAAATAGATTGCTATATGTTCATCTTTCTAACAAATTCTATTAATTATTACTTATGCATCGGTTATTGTTAGCACAAGATTTATTAAGCAAACTTCTAACATTTGCGCGTTAAATTAGGG
This sequence comes from Artemia franciscana, assembly GCF_032884065.1. Taxonomy (NCBI): domain Eukaryota; kingdom Metazoa; phylum Arthropoda; class Branchiopoda; order Anostraca; family Artemiidae; genus Artemia; species Artemia franciscana. The sequence continues at coordinate 602,685 of NW_027062701.1, forward strand.
CAAAAATTGCGTATAATGTTTCGTTATCTATATATTTCTACTCATAATTTATTTGTTCAATCAGTTACCATTTTTTCTACGTCTCAAAAGAATTGTTTCAAACAAATGGTAGAAACTTCGCAGGGCTGGTATAAGTCCCGCAATTTTTATACTTTGGAACGTTTGGTTGCAAGTAACTTTACCTTCAAATGATATTCATTTATGTATTACCATGAAGAGAATATTAAATTTGAGAGAGGATTATTCACTGGAGCATTACTTTTAATTCTTACTGACTACACTTACTTTAAAAGTCTATCTCATTTCAGGTGAAAAAGTTTGCAGCCCTAAAAAAGGTCAGGGCTCTTGGGAAATTTCTCAACCACAACGCTGTTATTACAGTTGATATTTTCCGCTAGCTACTGGTGTTGTCAACTCAGTCTTTCAATATTTATGCTTGCTATTTTTTTTGGAATAAAGTAGCCGAATAGAATAAAAAAAAAAACATTTAAAAAAAGGACGAAACGTAGGCCTAATTAAAACACTGAAAGCTATGCTTTCGTCAATTTGGTTCACTTCTTTTAGTTAGAAATTTTCAAGGATTTTTTAAATCTTCCACGCTGAATAACTACCATCGATCATCAAAGCCAAGTTTACAAGGCTTGCGGAATTCCTGACCTAGCTCATGAATCCATTTGTTACTCACTAAAAAAGAAAAAAAAACATCAGTAATGCTTCACAAAGTTTCAAATTCTTGAAATCAGTTCCAAGACTGAGTTCAAATCAATCTTCAACTGATTTCCTTAGCCTAAAAAAGAAAATTAATTTACTAAAACTGACAAGAGAATAATCACTATCGCGATCTTCGTCGAGTTTAATTTTTAAGCCACTTTACAACAAAATTGGCAGGCTGATATCAAAATTATAGATAGTTTTCTTCTGACATCAAATTTTGCCTCAAATTCTTACGTGAATATGAATAATAATAATAAAAAAAACATACAACCTAGCGCTTTGCATTCAGAAAAACAAAAACAACCAAAAGAGAGGGAAATCGAACAATCCATTTAAAAATAAAATTATTAATAATAACACTATATCATAACATAAAAATATAATAAAAATAATAAAAATAAAGGCATAAAATAAAACAAGAGCTAATAGCTCATATGGCACTTGCGACGAGGTCAGAAGAGCCAAGAGCCAAGAGCTCATATGGTATGAGCTCTAGCAAAATTCTAAGAATCAATAGATTGCTTTAAAAGGAACATCAGAAGCTTAATGGCTGTCGGGATTCAAAATAAGAGCTCTGAGTCACGAGGTCCATCTAAACATCAAAATTCATTAAGATCCGATCACCCACTCGCAAGTTAAAAAAAACTCAAATTTTCTAATTTTTCCTCTCCCTTCAGCCCCCCAGATGTTCGAATCGGGGAAAACGCTTTACCAAGTCAATTTGTACAGCTCCCTGGCACGCCTACCAATTTTCATCGTCCTAGCACGTCCAGAAGCACCAAACTCGCGAAAACACTGAACCCTACCACCTAACTCCCCCAAAGAGAGCGGATCCAGTCCGGTTACGTCAGTCACGTATCTACGACATTTATAAGCATTTTCCAAGATTTCTGGTTTCCCACACCAGCTCCCCCAATGTCAACAGATCTTGTCGGGATTTGAAATAAGAGCTCTGAGACATGAGTTCCTTCTAAATATCAAATTTCATTAAGATCTGGTCAACTGTTCTTAAGTTAAAAATACCTCAATTTTACTAATTTTTCGAAATTAACAACCACCAGCTCCCCCAAAGAGAACGGGTCCATACCAATTATGTCAATCTCGTATCTATAACTTGTGCTTGTTCTTCCCATCAAGTTTCATCCCTAAATCTCCACTCTAAGCGTTTTCCAAGATTTCCGGTTTCCAAGATTTCTGTTTCCCCCCTCCAACCCTCTAAGTCCCCGGAACCGATTCGAATTGAAAATGGAGCATCTGAGACATAAAATTCTTCTATATATCAAGTTTCAATGAGATCCGATCACCCATTCGTTAGATACCTCGATTTCAAGTTTTCCAAAAATTCTGGCTTCCCCCTCCAACTCCCTTCAATGTCACCAGATCTGGTTGGTATTTAAAATAAGAGTTTTAAAGCACAAGATTCTTCAAGATATCAAAGTTCATTCAGATCTGATCACCCGTTCATAAGTTACAAATACCTCATTTTTCTAATTTTTCCAAATTACCCCCCCCCCCCAACTCCAACAAAGAGAGTGGATCCGGTCCGGTTATCTCAGTCACCTATCTTGGACTTGTGCTTATTCTTTCCACCAAGTTTCATCCTGATCTCTCCTCTTTAAGCGTTTTCAATGATTTTCACCCCCGCCCCCCCTAATGACACTGGATCCGGTCGGGATAAAAAATAAAAGATCTGAGTTTCGAGGTCCTTCTAAATATGAAATTTCATTAAGATACGATCACTTTTTCGCAAGTTAAAAATACCTCATTTTTTCTAATTTTTTAGAATTAACCCCCTCCCCCAACTCTCCTAAAGAGAGCAGATCCGTTCCGGTTATGTCAATCCCGTATCTAGGACATGTGCTTATTTTCCCACTAAGTTTCATCCCGATACCTCCACTCTAAGCATTCTCCAAGATTTTATCTCCCCCCCCCCCAACTTCCCCTTCATCGGATAAGGTCGAGATTTTATAAGAGCTCTGAGACATGATGTCCTTCCAAACATCAAATTTCATTAAGATCCGATCACTCCTTCGTAAGTTAAACATACCTCATTTTCCTAATTATCCAGAATTAACCCCCCCCCCACTCCCCCAAAGAAAGCAGATCCGTCCCGGTTATGTCAATCACGTATCTAGGACTTGTGCTTATTTTTCCCACCAAGTTCCATCCCGATCCCTTCACTCTAAGTGTTTTCCGCGATTTTAGGTTCCCCCACTCAATTCCCCCCGATGTCACCAGATCCAGTCGGGATATAGAATAAGAGCTCTGAGACACGATATCCTTCTAAACTTCAACTTTCCTTAAGAACCGATTACTCCTTCGTAAGTAAAAAATACCTCATTTTTTCTAATTTTCCAGAATTACCCCCCCCCCCCCAACTCGCCCAAACAGAGCAGATCCATTCTTGTTATGTCAATAACGTATCTAGGCCTTCTGCTTATTTTTCTTACCAAGTTTCATCCCGATCCCTCCACTCTAATCGTTTTCCAAGATGTTAGGTCCCCCCCCCTACAACTCCCCCCAATGTCACCGGATCTGATCGGGATTTAAAATAAGAGCTCTGAGACATGATATCATTCCAAACATCAAATTTCATTAAGATCCCATCACCCGTTCGTAAGTTAAAAATACTTCATTGTGTCTATTTTTTTTTCGAATTAACCGGCCCCCACTCCCATCCCCAGATGGTCAAATCGGGAAAACGACTATTTATAATTTAATCTGGTCCGGTCCCTGATATCCCTGCCAAGTTTCATCGTCCTAGCTTGCCTGGAAGTGGCTGAAGTAGCTAAACCGGGACAAACAGACAGACAGACAGACAGAATTTGCGATCGCTATATGTCACTTGGTTAATATCAAGTGCCATAAAAACCTGTCATAAAGCAATAAAAGTTATTATATCAACGAGTTAAAAAGTATTAATAAAAAAAACATGAGAAAAGTTTTGTTGCACCTGATATACTGTGGTGAGACGGTATGTCTCCCGCTGATATAGTAAAGAGAATTCCGACGTGGAGTTCAAGTTGTAGTATGTATGCAATGTTAGCCACTTTGAATTTCTGATTTTACAATAGCAAAGTGCCGGATTTTTTCATCCCCCCCCCCAAAAAAAAAAATCCAATCTCTTTAAGCCCTAGCCCTCGTATGGTTATCACGACATCACATCTCTAGTTCCAAGGTCAGAACTGGTTCCACGGTTACTAGACACTAGTTACTAGACTCCGACAAATAAAAAAGAATTGTCCACATTTACTGACTTGCTCAATCCATAGTAATGAGAGATGTCGTAAATCATTTGTCCCATTTTTTACCCGTCATTTTAATAATATTGACACGACTAATATTTAATGTTTGATTAATATGTGTTTGATTAATATAATGTTTGTTTAAATTTTTTCTGTGAGTGCTTTTGAAGGTATAAATTATTTTTGTAATGACATGCTAATGCTAGCTCCGGCTATTGTAGTGAATAAATATATTATATTATTATTATTATTCTAAGGTTCTAGTTCCAAGGTTAGAATAGGTCTTTAGGAAAAAGGGAGATTTTCATAGTTTTGCTTAGGACATCATTCTCAAACTAATGCAAAACTATTTTCTATACTATGTAATCGTATGTTGTTCCAGGGACCCTATTTAGGACCAGAAGGAGATCAAGTGCATTCAATGATGCGGACAAATCCTCGGCTGAGGATCTTTTTTTAAAAGAATAAGTGAAATAATTTTGTGACAATATACCCCTTTTACTACATCCTACATACCCTTAATCACATACATTAGCTATACATTCAAAAGTATGATTTTTTATAACAGCTGGGCAAAACTGAACATTACCCCATTTAGATCCTGTCAGTACTGGACATGCAGCATGCCTGGTATTTTCATTTCCCTCTCCGTTAGGATGCAAATTGTACCAGAAAGCTGCTGAGCCTTTTCGAGGCCAGAGTGAAACACCAATATTTGGAAATACAGTTGCACCACCTGCTTCAACATCAGACATCTGTAAATAAATATCTAGTAAAGCTCAGTTTCCTAACAACAAATGTCACAAATGAATTTGGGATATCTCCAGTCTAAAATATCAATATAAAATATCAATTGATAAATATCAATTAAGCAAAATTTAAGTAACAAGATCTCGAGAAAAGTCCTTGATTGTCCTTCACCTTCAATAACTTGACAGATCCAAAACAACTGCTCTAAATCTATGTAAATGTATTCAAAGAATCGTCCAGTATTAATCTGTTTAAAAAAAGCGTATTATTTAGCTAGATTGGGTGGTCATACATTGATTTATCCCTTTTTCGTGCAACACCGTATAAAAACATCATTAAACTAATAGGTATGTTGATAAAACGTTGTTATGTCCGGAACTTTTTTCGCCTTTCAGAAAAACACGTCTCTTTAAACTGTATTACATTGAAAGCGACTGTGAGACCTCGACAAGTGCGATATCTCTATTTTAAGACTTAAAATACATTGTCATGACCGTTTAATAAGTGGGAAAATGACCAAATTGTAAAGTAGGTAGTATATTTTTTTGGGATATATTTTATGCTGAATTAATTATCAAATTTTTATATGTTTCTTCACTTAACTAAGTTAAAAAGGGACAGCATCAGAATTTTATAGGTAGGATATAGCATATTTTTGGTAGCTTGGCTTTTTAGGTCATTTGACAGTTATCATTATGGCCCTGCGAAAAAGAACATTAAAGATATTTTGATTTCATGACGAGGCCACGATGAACTTAAGGTTTTCGTCAACCATCCATGTTTTCGACTGTTTTTATTTAGACTGTACCGCCTTCAAGCTTCAATGAAAGGCGACAATTTTGATATTATTCGATAGCTGAGATTTAGTTTTATGCACTCACCACGTTACGTTTTTGAAATTTGCTTCAGATTCTTTTTTCTTAGAAAATGTTTTTCAAAATCATGGAATTTTACAATAAAGGTGCAGCTACACTTCCAACCGAATAGATAAGATATTTGTATTATATCGTTCAGTAGCGTCAGATCGATCGGCTCACAGTGCTAGATTTTTTATATTGCTTAGAATTTTTCGTAGAAAATAATATAAACTTACTTAAAAACGGAAAAATTGCTACCGCTAGATGGAACATACCTCGTAAAATCTTGTTCCAAGGAAATATAGCCGGACTCTTCGTGTAAGGGTGCTTTTGAACAGCCTCTAGTGGGGGCGTGATGAGTAGTTTTACAGAATCGGGTTTTGTCTTATAGTCTGGCAAAGCAGACATTCTTGTTTAGACTGAATGTGAGTGCTTTATTTGATTTGTCAGATCCGGCTATTTAACTACATAAGTTCATTATGGGAAATAAACAAGGAAGAAATTTTTCTTTTGGCAATATTTTGTTCGAATTTGTTTAACAAATCTAATATAATTTATTTATATACGTTTCACTCCTTCATTTATGTACATTTATATCCAATCTACGAAAAGTAATAAAAATGTAGCATGAAAACGATAAAATCTTCTTTATTTTCATTCTTTCCAAGATTATTTCGAAGTTGAAATAATCAACTTCGTGTATATTTGATTCCGAAGAATCAAATATACATGTCAATTTGCCATTTACGCTTTTTCGAAATATAATAATTGCTACCATTACGCCTGGACTAGATACAGCCTAAGCCCGAAAACGAATTATATAGATAGCCCAAGGCCATATACAGGGGGTAAAAGGTTTGACCCCCTCCCCTGAAATGTTTTCCCGACTCGTAAAAACCTAATAAAAAATATAAACAAGCTTTTGATGCTGTTTTTTAAGTTTTTTGTACCCCCCTCCCTAGAACAAAAATCCTGGATATGCCTTGATATAGTCTTCTGTTTTTTTTTCTTTTTCTAACTTATTCCTTGTCAACATTTGTTTTGTAATGTCAAATAAAACCAACAAAAAAGGAGGTGAAATCAGTAAATTTAGTGTTAAAAACTAAACATAGGTCTGCAACTAAGCTTTAGGAGAGAAGGGTTGTATTTAAATTGTAAGTAACTGTGGTAGTTTTAAAAGAGCATTTCATGGTGAGTGGAATGGCAAATTTATTTTTAGCTTTCAAATTAATCCTGCATCTGAAAAACTTACCAAGGTAAACGTTTAGTGGTTGACCACTTCTGCAGAAAACATATTGATATAACAAAAATCGCACTATTGCATTTCTTATTCTAGGCTCTTTTCAAATATCATTTTTGCTTTTCTGTCAATGCATAAGCAGTCTTATTTTTTTCTTTTATACATCATTTTAAAAACCATATGCATAACATTATCATTTTTATATTTCTTTCTTTTTGTTTTGTTGTGTGCAAACGGTATAAAAAGGCAATATTGTACTTTCTTATGTAAGTCTTTCACTGGGCTTCCACATCTAGGAATTTCACCCAACTTTAGGGGAAAACCACTTCTTTTAGGAACATTTTTTTCGTACCTAGGGATTAAGGGAAATCTATGGTAAGGTATACGTTTTTAGGGATAATCAGTGAAAGCATATTTTTTCAAAGGCTGGAGGCTAATTTTTTCGAATAGATTGCATATCCTCAGCTATTTTCAATAATCTTATGATGCAACACTGATCTATGTGGTGAAAGTCAGTACAGAACTTCAAAAAAAAATGTAAAGTGTGGATGTTTAATCAACCATCATCATCATTCACTAGGTTTCTACTAATTTAGGTGGCCTAGCGCTTAGTTTATTTGTAAGCAATGCCTTTGGTTGGTATAAACTGCCAATATAAGAGAAACTTCATTGTGCTATGCTGCAATTGTATAATAAGTGCATCTAACCTATATATACGCACTTTAGATTTGTCCAATCTACTGGTGACATCTTTTTACCGTGTTCATCTGCAAATCCGTATGGGACTATCCAAAAAGAGCACAGCAGCTTTTGCAAAAAAAAAACTGTTTGTAACACATTCATTGGGAACCTGGGTAGGGTCACTAGTGAATATGTTTCATGATCCGTATTTTTTTTTTTTTTTTTTTGTATATTAAAGTTTCTTTGTCCTAGTACCCCGCTTGTGTTTTGTTGGTTCCTAGTGGATTAAAAATAAATTATTATTATTATTAATAGCCTACTTATGAAAAATAAGACAGGAATTCATAGAATTCAGTTTTATTGAGCAAAGCCAAAATGTTGGAACATTCTTTAATGAAATCGATCTTTTTGAAATAGGTTATCAAACAACGATATATTTAATGCCTTCAGACTCAGTAATTATACAAATAAATTATAATCAAACAGTTTATGCACAGTAAAGCATTGATATGAGAGTCAGAAAATATAAGAAGAGTTTCAGGGGCTGGGTGGTATTGAGGAAGGCTGTAAGTGTTGAACGTTACTGAGAAATATCGATATTTGAATACCAGAGACCGATATATTTGACGATTTTATTATCCATAACTATTAAAAATTAAAGCTTTTTCAAATCGAACCAACTAGGTCAATGCAATCACTCTATAGTAGCATCACTATAGTGCAATCACTATATTTCTTATTATAGTGGCTTCAAATATCAGTTCATGGGTACTCAGACACACTAAATTTTATGGCTTATTTTCAACGGGATTGTCCCCTTTTTAAGTTGTTTTCCTTCTTTTTCTATAATTATGCAAACTTTTTTTATGTGCAAATAACTTAGGATGCTTAACTTCAAACTAAAAAAAAAAACATATTTGGAATCGCCATAAAAAGCTGATTCTTTGATTTAATGGAGTCAATATTTTGGTTGTTATGGTTTCGTTATTGATAAGGATCGCTATTTATTTACCATTTATTAATACGAAGAATAAAAAATGCTTATTATAACCAAACCATATAGCATAAATGTTGGTAAAAAATGGGGAGGAACCATTCAGTCACAAAATCGAACTCATATTGCCCATATTATTGTTCAAAACCTATTGGTAGGCCAACGATGGGCCAACATATTTTTTTCATTTCCTGTTATGCGTCCATGGTTTTTCCCTGTTCTCCTGCTTTACTTTGTTTTCCTCGTAATTAGTTTATATTCCCCGCTTTCCCAGGGAGCTTACCCGCTCCCCTCCCTCTGCAGGTGCCCATTAGTGACTTTAAAACAAGCATTTCAAATTTATACATACAGCTTTAAAAGTACAAAGCACCAGGAATTTCTAATGCCTCATTCAAGGCAGTATCCAGGACTTTGTTCGGGATGGGGGGATTTTTTCGGGCGGGGAGATTTACAAATTTAGAAAAAAAAAACAAGCTAAAAAATTCGTTTCCCTAACCCGTTCCCTGGATAGGGCCTTGGCCTCATTTCTTTCTTTTCTAAACTACATTTCAAAAAATTACCATACCTGTGTCACTGAACACGAGACCAGATAAAAAAAGAAGAAGCAACACGTTGAAATCGGATAATTTTAGGTAAATTTTCACCCGATCCTTCCAGCATTTAGCCAATAAGAACGCATGATACTATAGATTGGATGACTTACACGCCCACTTCTTTTTGTGTACCACGGCAATTAAACAACACGAATTAACAAGAAAACCATCTAGAAAATTGGGTAAAGATTGTCTGATGCCCCACGTCTGCTCAATAAATTTCTTAAAAATAGAAATTCCAAAAGAAATTTTTCACTCTTCAAACATATTTGATTTATGTAGCCCATTTGTTAAAACCATTGCACTTGTTGGGAAATTGAATATGTTTCATATCATTAGATTTTATCCATTAGTGTAGTTTTCCATTGTAGCTAAAAGAGAGTTATCCATAAGCCCTTTCATAAGGTAGGTATTAGTCTTGCTAAAGGATTCTCCCCACAAGTTCATATATGTAACACAGGAAATGGACTTTGATTACAGCAGTTTACTAAGCACTAATTCTTATGAAATTTAATGTTAAGTTTACAAATTGGGATCCGCAAAATAACATAGACTTAGTAAAGAGTGCCATATTTACCATGTTTTTATTTACCTTATCGTATAGGTCAGGTGATTGTTAAAAATTGGGAGAGCGTTCATTCCACTTTAAACTAGGACATCAAGGCCACCGTCAAGAACAAAACTGGTGGGAGGGGGGGAGCAATAGGCCACCCCTTTAGGCCTTTTGTGTTCCCTAACACCCCTAAATCCCTAAACGTGATCAGATCAAAATTTCAAGGTGGCCATTTTAATTAGAACAGCTGAAAGGCTTCAAAACTATAAAAATAAACCATTTAGAACAATGACTTCATAGACATATTTCAGCGTAAAGACATAAAAGTTCATAGACATATTTCAGTGTACATTACATATTTTGTTGAATTTAGAATCATGCAAAGGTTCTTAATCGTATAATCAAAGGGTCGGAAGCGAAGCCATTGGACCCAACCCCATTAAACCTAACAGCCCAAAGTCCTTTGGCCTAGAGGAGCCTAATTAAAAAAAAAAATCAAAGGCAGAGCGTCTCACGCTCCCCCCTAAAAAAAAAGTAATAATTTTTGTTTTCCTTATCGGCTCAAGATTTATATCCTTAAATCCTCAAGAAAAAGGACTTCAATGCAGAAGGAAAAAAGCAAAAAAAAAAAAAAAAAAACCCTGGTTTCTCAAAAAACGAGCCACGAAAGAACCAATAAGTTTTCCCCTTGTCACTTTCCATGGAATGATGTAAATAAAAGCTTAGAAGGGGGCTGATTTAGGACAACAACTTTGTTTTTTCAGAACAGTCAATGGGTCGAATTATATGAAGGGTTCTGACTGGTTACAAGTCTTTGCCTAATACTGCAGTTCAGGCATCCAATCAAAATACATTAAGCACATATTTCCTAAAAACAAGTCTAAAAACAATACCTATCAGGTCCAAATTTCCCAATTAGAGTTTGATTTTCATCAGAGCTGGTATTTAAAGAAATGTAATATTTTTGGCAACAAATCTGAATCTAATATTGCAAATCATAAGTCCATAATCAAGATACATCAAGTCAACACATGAGAACAGCTTTTACCGTTCCCGTAATTCTGTATATCTTCAATGATCCCCTCTCCATCAAATTTGTAAATTTACACATGTACCTCTCTAAATTCATGATCCATTCTGGGAATAGTCCTAAGCGATTAAATTCTAACCACAAGAAATGATTAAAATAGCATATGACTACGTTAAGCCAGCACATAGAAGGAATAGATTTCCCATATGGAGTTGGATTTCTACCGAAATTTGTTAGAGCATTCAAGTAAAAACAAAACTCATCACAAGATACATGATAATTAAACGACTTCCAAAGTGTTTTGGCAATGAGAGTTTTGGAAGAAGAACATTTCTCTTGAAAACAGTACTTTTTTACTTTTGACGGTAGTTTTATACTGACAAAATAGAACATTTATTTCAAGCTGAGTGGCAATCCTGCCACTCTGGCAGGATATCGAGTATCGAGTAGGACTTCTTTTTATATACCGTAACCTTAAAAGGTTGCCCGTAATGAGCTTCAAGTCAAAAGTAAGAACCCATGTTAATCACCTTAAGAGTAGTTTATCTTTCTCATTGGACCGTAAAACGATAGTTGATGAAAGGACTACATGCCAAGTCTTGAAAAAGATCTGAAACTCACAATTTGTATGATATCTAACGGGAAACCCACAAAATGGCTTAGTTGCTGATCAATTCAGCTTTTGAAAAATTAAGTCCTTTGTACGTTTTCTGTTATCTTTAGATCGCTAAAAAAGGCCATTGTGACGTGTCTTTTACTTTTACAGACACCTCAGAGCTACTTCTGACAGCAACACTGAACTGTAAAGCATCTTTCTAAAGTGTGTGTTCATTCAAAATCTAGTAAGTTTGAAATAACACTTACGTAGAAAAGCCAGGTTGCAATACGGTTTCCTGTTCCAAGGCTCTTGAATGCTTTTATTTCGTCCTTCTGAAATAAAAATTATTTTAAAATACATCACTAAATTAATAATGACAAACATGGCACATAACGAATTTCATAGATAGATAGATGGATTTATTCACACGAAAAGCCCAATTGGGCCATGGTGACATACACAAAACAAGTGGAAAAAATAGAGCAACAAACATAGACTGAAAAGACATTAAACTAACTATTTAAGAAAACATCACGATACCTCATACCTACCCGGACGAACTTTCCAATATTATTTATAGTTAAGTAACACCTACTTCTCAAAATTTCCGAAATCCAATCTCTCCCCCCAACCTCCTTACCAAATATTTCCAAGCGCAAATCCCTCAGCTCCCTACAATCCCCTAAAAAATGTTGCAAAGACTCATCCATCTCTCCACACATAGGGCAACTGTAAGGACCATCCCTCAATCTATTTCTCCCTAAATATTTCCTACGTTCTCCAAGAGGCATAAAATTTCCCCTTACATACATTACCCATTTCAAATAATCCGGAGCCAATCCTATTTTTAGATAAATTTCTTCGCCCCAGTTCTCCTTGACCTTCGCATATATCCCAAGGGACGGCGAGGTGGCCTTCTCAGCTTGCCAAACCTGAACTTCCTGAGATTCTAGCCATATTAATCAGCCATTTTAAAGCAGTTCCGTTTGAATCTTTGAAGCCAGCGGGAGGCGACCGGATCTTTTCTTCTCCTTAAATGACGTTCAAGTACGAGCATGCATACTAGACCTATTTTCATTAACAAACGCGGCAAAAGAGAGGAGGAGTCTGTTTATCATTTACACAATCCTGATAATTCAATATTCCTATTGTGCTTTTATGCAAAAAAATTACCCGAACAGATCATTAACGTCTGTCTGCAATATTAATTGAAGATTAAAATTTCTATTGTTGATTAACCATTATTACCCATCTTATCCAAGAAGCCATAAAATCCCTTCTACATTTGTTTTTCTTTTTTTTCACTCTAGTTCTATGCTTACTAAGGAAAAATAAAAGGTTTAAAACTTAAACCAAACAGACATTATTTTATGTGTAAAGGATTCCCTCCCCTCCTAAGCCTAACAGTCTTTACGCTAACGTTTAGCATATACTTCAGTGAAAATATTAATACTCTAATATATATTAAAGTTAAAACTTTAGCGCAGAGGGAGGGGTGAAAGAAATCCAAAATACATAATACAATTTTTATTCCTATCAAGTTCTAACTTTGCTCCTTACTTTCATCTGAGAAAAAAAAATAATTCATGTCTGCTTTTATACCATAATTAATCAATGACATAATAAATGTAACAATTAACAACTTTTAATATCGAAATAAATCAAGATTAGCCTAAATACGAGTAGGCCCTAGCTCTTAATAATAAAGCAACTTCTGAATAACAATGCTTCGAAAATGAAAATTTAACCTCAAAAATGCATTCCTTCAATTAATTCTATACAGAAGGGAGGGAAGGGATTACACAAATATTGCTTTTAGAGGATGTCCTTCCCCAATTCCGCCTTTGTAAAGATAATCATAAGAATGTAATATTTTTTCCTTACAACAAAAACAAACCTGTAATAAGAGAGGAGATATCACTCCCTTGGCATCCATACTAGAGTTTTAGTCTAAATATTCTTTTTCAAATGAAAGGGAGTAAGGGTTATACTTCCCTTTATATTGACTGAAGGACCTGTCCTGAAATTTTTCAAAATTCGATATGTAGTGACGTAAGTAGATAAAGGTCGTGTCTTTCCATTGAATCGATAAAAAAAAGAATATAGAAGTGTCGAAAAACTTGTAAAGAAAAATGTAAAAACAAAAGAAAAATTTTATAAAAAAAATTTCACGTGTTTGGCTATCCTAAAAAAAAAATTTTCGAAGGTATTACGATGAAAATATTACTGGATGTTCATGTCCATAGGCTGTCTAGAATATGTGTAGTTTCATTCATCCAGAAAATTACCTTTCAGTCACAGGTGAATCTAATTATGTTAAGGCTATTTTGGCTAAAAAGAAAATAAGACTGATCTAGAAATCATCATCAAACCTTCTGCAGACCACAGTCGTTCTTACACTCAGTACTTTCAGCAACAAAATGGTTTAGGTTTTGGTCTAACAGCAACTTAAGACTTTGCTTGTGATTATGCAATCCCGAATAAACAATTGCTCCTTCAGCAAAAACACAAGGTTTAGAAACCTGTTGTCTCTTCTATTATCGTTCGATGATCTAGGTAGTTCATGAAGGTCTGCTTTCTTCTTGAAATTTTCCTTTTCGTCAAATCTTGACCTCATAGTTTGGATTATCCACCCATATTTGCTTGCTTCTGAATAGTCTCTTAAAAATCTTAGTCAGTGAATATTTCCATTTGATATTGTTAGTCGTTGTAAGGATTTGCAGCAGAATTGATTCTACCTTTTCCTATCAATTCTGACATGTGAATAATTCTCCAAAGCTCCAATCTTCCTTGCACATATTCTGGACTTAGTAGTGCGCTTACTGGTGTTTACAGTATACTGAGTGGCGGTAAAAAACCGGATCTATTCAGAAACACCACCTTTAGCGATGAACTATTTTCTTTCTGTAACGACAATAATCTGCCAACTGCTGATAGCTTGTTTCATCCTAGTGATAGCTTGACGTCCTTAAGAACACCCACTGGGTCTTGGCTTGACCACTATTTTTCCTCTGAATCCCTGCTCATAAATTTCAATCAAGTTTGAGTCTTGTATGATATTATTTGTTCTAACCACTTTCCTCTCTCGTATATTCTCAAGATCGAATGTTTGACTCTCACTGTAACTGAGTCTACTAACGATACTGCTCCTTAATTGTTCTAGAAAGATGCGTCTTCGGAACAGCTGCCTGAGTAAAATGCTGCCGTGTCTGAATTATTCGAGAGTATGGTGTTTCCTCAGTGACCGAGGGAAATTTGTCCCCTAATTCAACATATTTATTGCAGGGAGACTATTTATGACGAATTTTTAATTCGCATGAAGGTTCAGCTTGTTCAACAGTTGAAATAATCCTGAGCAAACACATTGTATTGAGCTAGATGTTCTATTGTAAAAGCTAGATTGAGCTATTACAAATTTGTTTGAATTCATTCGAATTCAGCTAAAGGATTTGATTTTTGATCTTCAAAAAACTTTAATATTTCTTTTCCAAAGCTGAAAATTATGGGACCCTTCCTGAATTTTTGATGTTGTTACACTGATCCCCACACATGAAAACTGCATGCGTGAATCTAGTAAAGCGAATAATAACCTTGGCATAGACTATGTCCCAGATACTACAACATCTACTTGTATTTTAGCGAATATCTTTTCTAAAATCTAATAGTAATCAGTTGGTAAATCAATGTCAATTGACATTCAATAGACAAACTTAGAGTGATAAACAAGAGCCAAGAGTTCATATGGCACTTGTGACAAGGTCGAAACCTAAAATTAGACTCGGTACTAGAGTTATCGATTTCATCATCCTAGCACGTCAAGAAGCACCGAACTCGCCAAAGCACTAGAAATCCCTTTAACTCCCCCAAAGCGATCGGATCCGGTCCGCTTATATCAGTCACGTATCTATAACTTGTACTTATTCTCGAGCTCGCCAAAGCACTAGAAATCTCCCAACTTCCCCATAGAGAGCGAATCCGGTCCGATTATGTCAATCACGTATCTAGAACATGTGCTTATTCTTCCCATCACGTTTCATCCCGATCTCTGCACTCTAAGAGTTTTCCAAGATTTCCGTTTCCCCCCTATATCCCTAGATCAGATGCGAATTAAAAATGGAGCATCTGAAACATAAGATCTTTCTATATATCAAGTTTCATTAAGATTTGATCACCCATTCCTAAGATAAATATTCCTCCATTTTCACTATCTCCCCTCCCTCCAGCCCCCCCCCATACAGATAGTTGAATCGGGGAAACAACTGTTATCAAGTCAATTTGTGCAGGTCCCTCACACGCCTACCACTTTTCGCCGTCCTAGTACGTCAAGAAGCACCGAACTCGCCAAAGAACTGGAAATCCTCCCCAACTCCCCCAAAGAGAGCAAATTCGGTCCGGTTATGTCAATCACGTATCTAGGACTTGCGCTTGTTCTTCCGAGCAAGTTTCATCCCGATTTCTCCACTCTAAGCGTTTTCCAAGATTTCTGGTTTCCCCCTCCAACTTCCCCCAATATCACCGGATCTGATCGGGATTTAAGATAAGAGCTCTAAAACACGAGGTCCTTCTAAATATCAAATTTCATTAAAATCCGTTCGTAAGTTAAAAATATATAATTTCTTCTAATTTTTCCGAATTCACCGAATGACCCCCCACCCCCAACTCCCCCAAAGAGAACAGTTCCATTCCGGTTATGTCAATTACGTATCTAGGACTTTTGTTTATTCTTTCCACCAAGTTTCATCCCGATCTCTCCACTCTAAGAGTTTTCCAAGATTTCTGGTTTCCCAGTCCAACTTCCCCCAATGTCATCGGATCCGGTCGGGATTTGAAATAAGAGCTCTTACACCCGAGATTCTTCTAAATATTAAATTTCATTAAGATCCGATAGCCCATTCACAAGTTAAAAATACCATTTTTTTCTAATTTTCCAAATTACCCCTCCTCCCTCCAACTTCCACAAAGAGAGCGATTCGGTCCGTTTATGTCAATCACGTACCGAGTTTCATCCCGATCTCTCCACTCTAAGCGTTTACCAGGATTTCCGGTTTCGCTCTCCGACCACCACCCAAATAACACCAAATCCAGTTGGGATTTAAAATAAGAGCTCTAAGACACGAAGTCCTTCTAAATAACAAATTTCATTAATATCAGATCACCCGTTCGTAAGTTAAAAATACCTCAATTTTTCAAGTTTCTCCGAATTAACCCATCAACTCCCCCAAAGAGAGCGGTTCTGGGCCGGTTATGCCAATCACTTATTTAGGACTTGTGCTTATTCTTCTCACAAAGTTTCATCCCGATCTCTTCACTCTAAGCATTTTCCAAGATTTCCCGTTTCCCCCTCCAACTCCCCCCAATATCCCCGGATACGGTCAGGATTTAAAACAAGAGCTCTGAAAACAAGGTCCTTTTAAATATGAAATTTCATTAAGATCTGATCACCCATTCGTAAATTAAAAATACCTCATTTTTTCTTATTTTTCCGCATTAACCGAATTACCTCCCACCCCCAATCCTCCCAAAGAGAACGGATCCAGTCCAGTTATGTCAATCACGTATCTAGGACTTGTGTTTATTCTTTCCACCAAGTTTCATCCCAATCTCTCCACTCAAAGCGATCACCGATTCATAAGTTAAAAATACCCCATTTTTTCTATTTTTTTCGAATTACCCCTCCCCCTCCACTTCCAACTCCCCCAAAGAGAGCAGAACCGGTCCGGTTATATCAATCGCGTGTCTAGGACTTGTGCTTATTCTTCCCACCAAGTTTCATCCCGATCTCTCCACTCTAAGTATTTTCCAGGATTTCCGGTTTCACCCTCAGACCCCCCCCCAACCTCACCAGAAACAGTCGGGATTTAAAATAAAAACTCTGAGACACGAGGTCCTTCTAAATAACAGATCTCATTAAGATCCGATCACCCGTTCGTAAGTTAAAAATACCTCAATTTTTCAAATTTTTCCGAATTAAACCCCCAGCTCCCCCAAAGAGAGCGGATCCGGTCTGGTTAAGTCAATCAAATATCTAGGACTTGTGCTTATTCTTCCCATCAAGTTTCATCCCGATCTATGTATATGCGTGTATGTATGTATATGTATATATATTTCCTTATTATTTCATTGGAGTCTATTTTATCTACTGAACTACATAATTAATTTAGTTTATTCAATCTATTTGTCTATTTAGTTTTGTTTCTATAGTTTTTATTTTATTTATATTTTCTTTTCTTCTCCCTTTTGCTCTTCTCACTGTGAGTAAGTGATTATCAAATTTTTTTGTTCTTCTCTGAGTAAGTGACTCGTTTATTTTCCCCCTTTTTTACAGGCCAAAGAGCCTTTGGGGGAATAGTAAAAAATGTAATATTGTATGTGGGTTTCGTGATGAATAAATCTTATCTTATCTATCTTATCTAAGCGTTTTCCAAGATTTCCAGTTTCCCCCTCCAACTCCCCCCAATATCACCGGATACGGTCGGGATTTAAAATAAAAGCTCTAAGATACGAGGTCCTTCTAAATAACAAATTTCATTAAGATCCGATCACCAAGTTAAAAATACCTAATTTTTTCTGATTTTTCCTTTCCTTCCAGCACCCCAGATGGTCGAATCGGGAAAAAGATTGTTATCAAGTCAATTTGTGCAGGTCCCTGACACACCTACCAATTTCCATTGCCCTAGCACGTCCAGAAGCACCAAACTCGCCAAAGCACTGGAAATGCCCCCCCCCCCACCTCCCCCAAAGACAGCAGATCCGGTCCGGTTATGTCAATCACGTATCTATGACTTGTGCTTATTCTTCTCATCAAGTATCATCCCGATATCTGCGATCTAAGCGTTGTCCAAGATTTTCGGTTTTCCCCTCCAACTATCCCCAATTTAAAATAAGAGCTCTGAGACACGAGGTCCTTCTAAATATCAAATTTAATTAAGATCCGATCCCCCGTTCGTAAGTTAAAAATAACTCATTTTTCTAATTTTTCCGAACTAACCTCCCCCCCACAAGTCCCCCAAAAAGAGCCAATCCGGTCAGGCTATGTCAATCAAGTTTCTAGTACTTGGACTTATTCTTCCCACCAAGTATCATCCCGATCTCTCCACTCTAAGCATTTCCCAAGATTTCCGGTTTCCCCCTCCAACTCCCCCCAATGTCACCAGATCCGGTCGGTATTTAAAATAAGAGCTTTGAGTTACGAGCTCCTTCTAAATATAAAATTTCATTAAGATCCGATCACCCCTTAATAAGTTAAAAATGCCTCATTTTTTCTAATTCTTTCGAAATAACCGTATTATGTCCCTCCCCCCAACTCCCCCAAAGAGAGCGGATCCGGTCGGGTTATGTAAATCACGTATCTAGGACTTGTACTTATTTCCCCCCCCCCCCCCAAGTTTCATCTCGATCTCTCCACTCCAAGCGTTTTCCAAGATTTCCAGTTTTCCCCCTCCAACTTCCCCCAATGTCACCAGATCCGGCAGGGATTTAAAATAAGAGCTCTGAGTTACGAGATACTTCTAAATATCAAATTTCATTAAGAACCGATCACCCGTTCGCAAGTTAAAAAACCTCGTTTTTCTATTTATTCCGAATGACAAAAGTGTATATACCATTTTCAGAATTTTAGAGTGGAGCTAAAATCAGGTTTTAAAGCTTTTTATAGTAGCCATCTTCTTGAAAGAATTCGCATAGCACCACTGTCCTGGCTAAAAGTCGTATCTAAGAAGCACTATACTTCAATTACAAGGAACACAAAGTTCAGGATCTTTCACCCTTTTATTGTGTGCACGACTTAAGGCATAATTGACATCAAACGTCACATTTTGTAGATAAGCTACGGAATATATTCTGGGTTTCTATGAGCTAAGTGAGCAGACTCTGAATGCAAGGCACATATAGTTCATGTGCTTGGACTTAGTAAGCACTCATGTGCTTGTAGTTCATGTAGTCTTGGATTAAGTGAGCAAAAACGGACATTTCGAGACTTGATTCCTACTGATAACTTCATAGACAAATCTTAAACGGACATTTCGAAACTTGATTCCTACTGATAACTTCATAGACAACTCTTAATCCATCCACTTACCCTTGCATGATCAAAATGAGGTTCATAATGACCACCTATTCCATAGTTAACAACTTGAAGCTCTTCAGCTGTATCCATGTCCAGTCCTGTAATATCTCCAACACGTCTAGCAACCTAAAATAAAAATATCTGAAAATTTGTTTCAAAACGAATCCCATCCCCAAAGGTCTCATTAAAAAGGAAAAATAATAATAATTTTCTTTTATATCAGAAAGTGTTTTCAAATACTTGTCATTATATAACTAGGGCAATATATGAAACTGTTGAAGTCGTTCATACAAAACACTTTACTAAATATTGGAACTGAGAACCTCTAGATCCTTAACTAAAGCCACAGGTGCGTACATTCAAAAGCTTTTGATGGTAAGGGGTACAGCTGGTGCTCTGAAAAGTCACAATTTAATTTTCAGAACATAATTTTTCAATTGCTTCAACCGATTAAGGGAGGAATGCCCCTAGAAACCCGCTACGTCTAGTTATGACTGGATTATACGTTAATCAGAGTTCCAGTCAAACACAATATTTACATTTTTCATGCTTTTAATCAAAGATCTAAATTTTCAGAAGCTGAGCCTATTTGATTTTAGTCATGTTCTGAATTGGACAGGAGTAAATCAATTCTGTTATGAATTGTGTATATGTGGATATTTTTGTGCTTTTTCTTATTTCTATAGTCATTTTGAATCCTTTTAGCTTTCCAACAACTTTCCTTTCTTGTTTTGTGGAATATTAGTTTTCTTCTCAAAGTCCGCATTGTTTTTAGTTTCTTACGAATCAACATTTTATTCTTCGTTTGCACCAAGGCCGTCTTGCTGATTCTGCAGGCGAAATATTTTGTAGAAGATTTTGTGTGAGACTTCCATTGACCTAAACTCCCGCTTTTTAGTTTCTTTAACACGATTTTTAATTTCCTTGAGTTTTGTCACGTTTTTAAGTTTAATGCATCAAATGCAGTTATCAGCCCTGTTGCATTAGGGACATCTGAGTAACCAATATTTCCTTTTGGGTCGCATAGGCCATGAAAAAAAAATGGATCAGCATTTTCCTTCCAAACTCGAAAATTCCAAAACCAACAGTTTAAGACATAGATCATTCCCGTTATATTTTTTTATTTTAGATGGGAGGTAATGATGGTATAGACACCTCATTGATACGATCACTTAAGGAGAATATAAAGCCTTTAAAATAGGTAGCTGAATAGAAAAACTTAGTACTTTAGCATTGAAGCAACAAGAGATAGCAACTAGTAGCCAGCTGCTGCTGCTAGTAGCAACACCTAGTGGCTTCTGCTACCGGGTATACCAATAGTATAAAGCAAAATTGAAATACCAAACAGCTTTAGAATTTTCTGGGTAACATTAGATGGTGTTGATTGTTTTGATTTTTTTTTTTTTTTTTTTAATAAGGTTTTTCCAATACCCTTTGGACTACTCAGGATACAGTCCCCTAGTACCCATATGACACATCCCAAAAAGTTGTTTACAAAGAAGTACGACGGAGTGATTAATCTATAAATGAATTTAGTCTTCCTGGTATTGACCAGGAGTCCCCTTTTTTTACTTTACGTGGAAGTACATTCCCATGAGTTTCAGTTAAAAGAAGCAACATCAGATAAAGTAGCAGAATTGGAGGGGCAACATCAGATAAAGTAGCAGAATTGGAGGGTCAAGTTCTAAGCTACAGCAAGCAATTGTTGATTTCTTCAATTTAAGAACCTTGCATCCAGTTATGAAATAAAAGAGGATATTTGTATGTTTTGGCGTGCTAATTTCAGATAATCTGACTTTGGCAAGGTAATCAATTCTAAAAAATCAATGCTAAAAAAAAAATATACATGCTAGGCATGTTTTCTCTGTGGAGTAATGATAGTGATATTTTGTGAAAGAATGCTTGAAATAAGATTTTGAAACTTATTACTCAATCGAATGTATTACTGAATGAATCTGCTTTATTTATTTATTACTATTACGCCTTTATTTCTTACTATTTAATTATATTATTTCGCAAAGCATTACCTTATGAATTGTCATCCCATAATGTTGAATTAGAACTTAGGATTAACTCTTAGAAACGCTTCCCGATGTCTATGTATTGCACTGGGAAGTTTTATTCCTTTCCATATCCAATGTTTCCTAGCGTTATTCTTTTGACTTCCATTCTTTTAATAACTCATTGAAAATTACAATATGATGTCGGTTTTTAATATTATATTCAATATATTATTTTGTTATTTTCTATAAATATTTGTGATTTCTTGAATAGACAGTTCTATTGATTTTGATTTTCTATAAACTCAACACATAATTTTATCTCCGTATCTTAAGTCTCTTCATACATCTGAAGGGGTTAATCATTTTCACGATTCTACTCTAAATTTCAGAGATATGTTTATGTGTAATTGTGTCCTACTGCTGACTTTGTTGAGCTTCTTCTTCCTCCTTTAAAATAGTTGATAGTTGGGATGTACCTCATTTTAGAGTACCTAGAAAGCTTTTAATGCCTGTCATTGAAATATTAATATTAATCTTTTTTCAATTAACTGGTTTTACTGAGATCTGGATCAGTTTTGGTGACAATTTTACCGTCTAGCCATTTTCCCATGGCTAGACGCACTTGTGGCATTAGTGTATTGATTAACACTTCTATAAATACCATGATGCGTTCACATAAAGAAACTAACTTTGTCTTGAATTTTTAATGAATGAGCTATGTATACTATTATCTTTGTTATTGTTCTCCGTCCATCTTATTGTATCTCTCTGATTTACATTTCCCTCATTTTTACATTGTTTTTGGCAATCTTTAAAATTAGTTTGTTTCTTCCGGCAATTTTGGTAACGTGCGAGCTAGGTCTGAATAGTTATTGAGTATGTACTGATCTAATGGCCTAATTTTACAATCTATTTGTTATCCTGATTACACCTAACAGCAGTACTCAATCCTTACTGATATTATTTTTGCTTCCCAAAGTTCAGAAACATTTTCAAAGATTGGTGCATTTTTTTCTGGTTTGTCTGACCATTTTCATTTTCTTTTCAACAGAACTGCGTATGCATTCCAGCATCCTGTTGATCTTCCGATATAATTTGGTTTAACTTTATATTAAATTACATTTAAAGTATATTTAAATTTATATTTAACTTTAATTGTTTATATTTAAAGAACAGTTCCTTTGCTTCTAACCTTAACCAACTAAATTTATACTGGGCATTTCTGTTGACGAGCCAACTAAATTATTCTATTCTTGTTTAAATATTTTAATTAGAAGTACTCACTCCAAAATACCAGCAGAAGTTATTTACCGAGAAATTCATAGATAATACGAACCCTTGCGAAGTGTACCACACGTTAGACAAAGTTGTTTAAACTGACAGGAAAAATAAAGAAATGCAAATAATCGTCCTGAGAATAGCTAACACAAAAATATTCTCTCAACTAATACAATTAGAACTACTAACGACCCATCGTAACAAAAACTACCTGAGGCCAACACATCAGAGAGTTTTGTCAGTTTCCTGGCTATAGTAATCTCGGGCCACCATTCCTCGAGGGATAAGAGTTCGCAACAGGCAGGTCTTTGCGACATACGCTAATATATTAAAAACAATTTAAATAGATCTTGAAATTTCGTTAATAATATATTTCTTTTACGGGTAATAAAATTACCTCAAAAAGTTTTAAGTACCCCAATGGAAAGTGAAATAGAAATTGTCGATGTTGTTGAGGTATTTAACAGCTTATTTACTTTATTATCTAATCGCAGCTGATGCTAGAATTTACCCAATTCCAGAATGTTGAATTAACTCTATCGCTTGCACCTTAAAACGCAAAGGTACTGCAGCATACTGCAAGCAAAATCCCTATTCCCAGGTCTCTTGATCCAACATGATCTTTCAAATAAATTACGCAAATTTCTTTATTGTCTATCCTTTTTGGCACATTATTTATCAAGTTTCCATCTGGAGGTTTAGAAAAATTATCTATTACCGTTTATATTGGCAAAGTTGGATACCCGGTGGATTGGCAACGGTATTTTCGGGAAAAAAAATGGAGCCTCCTTTCGAATATCAACGGAAAAGCAAGCTGGGTAATAAAACTGTCAACCATAAACTATCATGAATATTGACAGGAAAGGCAAAGTATTCAAAAATTAACATTGCTTCCTTCGCTTTACTCAACTCTTAATTAACTGAAAAGTTAACTTAACTGACCTTCTCGTGCTACACCTGATATTGTATTGTATTATAGTAGTGGTTTAGAAAACAGCTACTGGTTTTGTGGTTTCTTTAGATTGTTTAGTAACTTTAAATACACGTGTCACACATGCGCTCTTTGTATCTTTCTTTGCCAGTGTTTCATGCTACATAGAGTTAATGCATTTATGTCAAATGACGTTCCGAAATCGCATTATTACGGCTTTGATTTCCTTACGAGTCTTATTGGTGTCAATGGGGAGCAACTGTAATGCGGGTACAGTCTGAAAAAAATCAGCTGATTTCCCGTTTCCAGCTGGAGGCTAAAAAACAATTTCTGTGAAAATAAGAAAATAGTAATGTTTTTTGTTTGTTTGTGGCTTAAGGCTACTTTCTTTAGCATAATCAGGCCCATAATGGATGGACGTGCCTTTCTGAACAATCAAAGCATATACTAAATTTGTCTTAATGTTTTATACATCTGCGTGTTTATTTAATGTGAGATTAAGTTTTTTGCAATTAAATGACTGTCAATGTGCAATTCAAAACAAACACAGTTCGTGAATTCGCTTAAACAGCAGTAAGTAAACTAATTATGCCCAGGCGACAGTGAATATTAGGCGTCAATACTTAAAATAGGGATAAAAATTTATTACAAGTCAAATAAAAGTGTTTTACTAACACATTTTTAACGAAGTTTTTATTGATCTTCTAAAGTCGGAATCTACCTGTATTATAATCAACAAAGTAGCATTGACTTAGAAAAAGGCAACGTTTATCCGCTTTATTTCCTGTCTGATCCTACAGAACAGATGCCGGTGGAAACATGGTGGGAGAGAACCCGTAACACCTTGCTGAAGTCGGAGTCATACTGGAGTTTCAGTCTGTTTGACTGAAGTATGGTAAAAAATAAATAAACATGTATAAATTAAAAGATACAGAATTTAAAATACATCAAATAATAGAATAGTAAATGCAGCTTATCTGGAGGTGTTTATCTGGTTTACCTGACGTAAGGCGCTAACTCGGCGCCACCCGCTGTGAAAGTATTTTTTAAAATAGAAGTCTCTCTCTCTCTCTCTCTCTCTCTCTCTCTCTCTCTCTCTCTCTCTCTCTCTCTCTCTCTCTCTCTCTCTCTCTCTCTCTCTCTCTCCTTCTCTCTCCTCTCTCATCTCACTCTCTCTCACTTCTCTCTCT